>NW_020851947.1:0-505 GCF_000972845.2 Larimichthys crocea | reverse complement strand
CGTCATCGTCTTAGATTAATCAATTTTTCGGCGCGCGCAATAACTTTTCTCCTCTATGGGCTAAGCCACCCCAGTTTCTTAAACCTAGTGATGTCCCTGAAGTTGATCCACCAGGATGAGTTGGGCAGAATGTGAGACCGACTCAGGCACTTCTGATGAACTTTGATAGTGTCTCTAATTCTCCTTGGCCAAGTGTCAATAAATAATACAGCATAAGACATCAGAGCCTCCTGAACACTTTCTGAACTCCTGACCATTGACCTTTGACTTCAGCAACTTCTCCACAACACTGAGGAGGATCAGCCATAATTTGTAGGCTGCAGTGCGTGAGTTTATGTCAGTCCAGTTGTTTTCCTCTTGTGGAATGATTTAACTGTTGTCTTTTGTACAGTTGCTTGACAAAACTGCAATTCAAAGCGTATATGCCCGTTCATCTTTTCACATTATTATAGAGACTTTTTCAGAGCTGCACAAAGACAAGTATATCTAAATGTTAAATATAAAT
>NW_020851946.1:80-568 GCF_000972845.2 Larimichthys crocea | reverse complement strand
CTCTCTCCTCGTCTGTCTGTGGTTTCACTCCCTGGTGGTCGTGCTCGGTGCTTTGCGTCACATTTTGATCTGAGCTCTTATTTTGGTGGTTTTGGTGGAGTGCAGAGAGCTGCAGTGCTGCAGACTGCATCACAGCAGCTGCAGTGCTTCATGTCACCCCCACCCACCTGCACCACCCACCTGCACCACCCACCACCCTCCAAATCACAGACAAAGCAGCTCCTTTCATCTGAGCGCGATCAGTTAAAGCTGATTTATACTTCAGTGATTTATTGATTTAGAGGAATCAGCATCAAACACTGTCAGCCGATCTGCAGTCTGACTAACAAACATGATGATCGATGTTTCATTGATGTTTCATTGATGTTTCATTGTTTTATTGATGTTTTATTGATGTTTTATTGATGTTTCATTGTTTTATTGATGTTTCATTGATGTTTCATTGTTTTATTGATGTTTCATTGATGTTTCATTGATGTTTCATTGAT
>NW_020851946.1:0-70 GCF_000972845.2 Larimichthys crocea | reverse complement strand
ATTGATGTTTCATTGATGTTTCATTGATGTTTCATTGATGTTTTTTTGTTTTATTGATGTTTCATTGATG
>NW_020851945.1:643-2602 GCF_000972845.2 Larimichthys crocea | reverse complement strand
CTTCAACTTCTACAGAAGTCTTTTTTAACCATAGTATCTTTGGTAATGAATGTGAATACTTTTGACACCTCTGCTGAAGTGCACACAGGAGATAACGACAAGCGTATTGGCATATTCAAATGTTTTAGAGAGAAACAGTGAGTACTGACTATTCAAACTGGGATATACTGTATTGTTTTGTCTGTTTCTCTTCTTTTTGTTTCTGGATGTTCTCTGAGCATGCGGGTGCGTTAATGATGGCTCTGCGTCATCGTTTCAACCAACGCATCTTTCAGCGTCTTCTCCACAAATGAATCGACTCGCCTGCACCCTGTTTCCCAAGCCTAACTATTGATTCTCTGGATCATTTCTCGTCCTTTTTGAAAACAACAGCGATGTTTTTCTACAAATACCAAGCGCTGATTGTGTTCACTGCCTGCTTTCTTGTTCGCACGGTTGTTTATTCCATCCGAAAATGTGGACATGACTTGTGTCGGGATGAGCAGGTCTGTTGCGCACAGGATAACAACACCACTGCGGTCACTTGTTGCAGGAAATTCGTGGACAGCACTTCCTACAATATCAAAAGCCTGAAACTTCCCTGGGGGCCTATTATCCTGCTTCTGGTCGTTGTGGGATACTATGTCCAGCGAGTGTTGTGCTCCAGATCCAGGCAGCTCACCCCGCCACATATTGAACAACCACCTGTTACCACATCACAAGAACCACTGGTGGAGTGCAGTGCACCGGAGAGCTCGATGGATCCAGCTCCTGCTGATCAGCTGCCCTCGTACGAGGAATGCAAAGGTCTGCCGACATATGAAGAAACAGTGCGGGATGGGAGCAGAGGACGAGCGGAGTGCAGCATGGGACAAACTACATGACAAGGACGTCGGCTGGATAAATTGCGGCTTTGCTACCACGGTAGATTTTTTTCTGCAGCAGTCTGAACTTTTGCCTTTGTCTGTGGCCAAAGATTGTATCGCCCATTGTTCCAGTTGTTCCACGGAATGTATCCGCTATTGCACAACTTTGGTTCCGTTTTCTAACACGGCAGTCTCAATTAATGGCTTACTGCTAATAAATCATCTATAGCAATGCTTTATCAGAACCTCTGGGTTGTCAGGACTAGAAAAATCTCTTTGGCTGATGTGTATTATCCTCCAGCATGACACTAAATGCAGATTTATTAATGAATACCTGTTTATAACGGCAATATTTATGAATATGGCATTATTTACAAGTCAGCCAAAGAGATTTTTACTACCGTAGCAGCACTCTCTCTATCTTCAAAAACCTATATGCACTTGTTTTTGTGACTTAATGCGTTGATATTGTTGCTGTATCAGTCTGATGCCTCTATGAACCCGAGAGTTTAGTGTAAACGACTGTGTGAGATAATAGAGTTCTGTTTAATAACTGAAAGAAGCTATGCATAAGCTGTGTGTGGTACTCAGCAGTGGTTTTAATGCACAGCAATAGACTCCATAGTGTCTTGTGTTTCCTGTGGTATCATAAGAACTGGCCTAACACATCCACTCACTCTAAAGGAGCTTGTAAGATTCTGTAGTACTTGGATACTAAAGGCCTGTATGCGCGTAAAGGACATGTAAAGACGTAACCAGAAGGTCTGATCTCTTTAAATATGATTTATTGTTGGTATAAATGAGTTTAGATTGATTGCATATCCTTGTAATTTAATTTGTCTGATTGTCAATGATTTGAAATCACATTTTATATAATAAAATTTAATGTCTGGTAGTCGATCTGATGTAGTGCACTGTCTCCTTAATATTATCTTTCATCGCCACAGTGTCTGAAGGGAGTTTGACCATTTGGACCACTCGTCTGAAGGCCTCCTCAACTCCAACTCCCGTCGATGCGGAACAAGGCTGGACGAACCAATCTCGAGTTGTGCCAATCTTCTTCATGTTAAATCTGTCCTTGATTTCAGTGACAGTCAGAGCGCCGTTCACGTCC
>NW_020851945.1:0-633 GCF_000972845.2 Larimichthys crocea | reverse complement strand
TGTTCTTCCTGTTCTTTTTCGCATCGAGCATTTCCACGTTGAAGCCGACGGTAGGCACGGTGCTGACACACGCGTTGTGTTTGAGTTTGTAGAGGAGGGTCGATTTTCCAGCGTTGTCCAGACCCAGAAGGAGAACTTGGACTTCTGGTTGTTTGGAACCTCGCAGTCCCATGTCGATGTGGAGAGATAAAGACAGTCAACACAAGTGGGATAGGCACATCTTCCACCTACAGTGCTCTTTTGACGCAGTGTTTGCTTAGTGCGTTGCCTGGAGTTTAATAGATAAGCCATTAGCTCCATGCTCACCATAAACTCGCAGCTCGTCGATAAGGCGCAAGGGGGCAACGTTTGTTTGTTTTATTTACCCTGAGTCATGTTCTTCTGCGTGAAATGACGTGATAATCTTGTCATGTAAGGGCCACAAAAGGTTATTTAAGTGATTTTATTGAAAGACATTCTGCAACTTGTGTTATAATTTAAGATGGAGTCTTTATGAGGATACAAAAACAGGAATGAGCCAACACAAGAAACATCAGCAATACTGGATTGATGACGAGAGGAGCAGAGTACAAAGCAGGTCAGCACAGCACCGGGTCCTTTTGTGTAGGAATCTAAATGACTTGTTTAACAGTT
>NW_020851944.1:0-507 GCF_000972845.2 Larimichthys crocea | reverse complement strand
CTACATTTCCCACATTCTATTATAATCTTGAAACTTTCCTCCACTGCTCCTGTCCTCCGCAACCCTTCCCTCTCTGCAAAGGGCAGCAGTAACTCAGTCCATTGGGACTTGGCTTGGGAACCGGAGGGTGGCTGGCATGGACCAAATATTGAAGGTGGACTGGTAGCTGGAGAGGTGCCAGTTCACCTCCTGGGCACTGCCGAGGCGCCCTTGAGCAAGGCCCAACTGCTCGCTGGGCGCTTCTCAGGGGGGGCTGCCCATCACTCCACCATCTCTCTCCAAAATTGCTCCAAAAAATGCATTTAAAAAATGCATGTAAATAAAAATAGAGTGTAAAAGAATTTCTCCCTTTCATATCCATGACATTCAACCATCACATGCTCCACTGTCTCTCTCCACAGCTACATAGACCAGTTGGATGTTTCCCTACTATGTTGCGTTCCACTCTGATACCTCCACAACACCCCACCTCTCCTACTTCTTCTTGTAGTTCATATAAATGTCTCC
>NW_020851943.1:480-689 GCF_000972845.2 Larimichthys crocea | reverse complement strand
ATGGACAATACTCGATGCGTTCAAGAAACTTTTACATGTTGCCTGTACTAAAATGCTGTTTCGCGGATTTTTTTAGTGTAATTTTACACACTTTTTTTTACAGCGTACTGTACAGTATGAACGCGCATTGTGTTCTGCGTCCTAAATTGGCTAAGGGAGAACCGCACATGTGTTCTGCGTCCTGTTTAAGTGAGTACTGTACAAAATGC
>NW_020851943.1:0-470 GCF_000972845.2 Larimichthys crocea | reverse complement strand
GGGTGAATGAGATATGTAGTGTAGAGCTCTTTGAGTGATCGGAAGACTAGAAAGGCGCTATATAAGTACAGTCCATTTATCGGGTTCATTCCATCCTATCTCTGTTCTTTTAAGTGTGATGGACAATACTCGATGCGTTCAAGGAACTTTTACATGCTGCCTGTACCAAAATGCTTGTACTGTACTGATCTTTGGAAGAGGGTGTTGGATAAACTCAAAGATCTGATTTCTTTGAATGTTTTTGAATCCACACTGAAAGACCTAGAGACTAAATCATTGGGATGTGTGTCTTTTATTTGACTTGTTCTTAGTTTGTGCTGCTGCCTGTCTTGGCCAGGGCGCCCTTGAAAAATAGAAGTATAGAAGTATAGAAGTCAAAATAGAAGTAAAGACTTCTACAGTGCATTAAATCCTCTGAAAACATGCTCTCTGTTATGGTTTACAGTCCATGTGGAGTGTTTTATGTTTTA
>NW_020851942.1:0-695 GCF_000972845.2 Larimichthys crocea | reverse complement strand
GCCACTTCTGGGACGCTTCTGATCCACGCCCAGTGTGAGTGCTCTCATTGACTAGACTGGATTCTATTTGCTACGGTGACCGCGGCGGTGCCGTTCCGCTTCCGTTCCGCGTCCGGTGTGAGTTGGCCTTTATAAGGATCATTACTTGGATGTGGGAATAAAGCAGCGCGCACGAGAAATGATCCAGGCCGCGATGGATGCGGACAACCCGCAAAAAAAAAAGGACGCGTCTCTCTGCACCAGATGTGGGGCATGCACCTTCGTTGTCTGATGTGTTCAATGAGATCCTGCAAGATTCTGCAAGATCCTTGAATTGCAATGCCTTGACTTTTGTGGGGTTAGTACACAGTCATAGCTATGAATGCAATGGTTCTAATAATTGACATAATCATTTCTTTATGTGTTTTGGTTTTCGGCCTTGGTTTCCTCATTTCTGGTTTTTCAGTTTCGGTCAAGAATTTTCATTTCGGTGCATCCCTATAAAATATCAAATTAGATGAAACATTTTTTCACGGTTTTAGTCTTTAGTCCTTAAAAAAATGTGAACCAGTAACTATAAATTAAGCTTAGTCCTTAAAAAAATGTGAACCAGTAACTATAAATTAAGCATTTTTTTTCACCTGAAACTGTCAATTAATTAGCAATGATGTTTGAGGATGAAGCAGCAGCGAGACCTCTGAGAAATTTACAGATTA
>NW_020851941.1:0-554 GCF_000972845.2 Larimichthys crocea | reverse complement strand
GTACTACTTTAGAATCTGTGTAGAAGTTTACTTCATCAAATGTAAAGTCAAGCTCTTCTTGGACCATGTCTGCTACTTCGACAGCCAGCACTGCGGCACACAGCTCTAACCTGGGAATAGTGATGTCTGGCTTTGGAGCTAGCCGGGCTTTGCCGAGGAGAAAGCCCCCGTCGCTGTGTCCATCAGCAGCGGTGAGTTTCAGGTAGGCGACAGCCCCAACCGCTTTTGTGGATGCGTCACAAAACACATGCATTTCCTTTCTTCGTGCTTTGGACAGTGAGATGGATGTATACATATGGGAGCTCTTAAGGCTGTCCCAGGTGCTTTAGAGAGTCTTTCCATTCCTGCCACTTGTCCTGCTGCTCCTTAGGCAGTGGAGTATCCCATTCACTGATGTCTTTGGAGATCTCTCTCAAGATGGAGCGTCCTTCAATGCTGACTGGCACAGCGAACCCAAGCAGGTCATACAAACTGTTGATGACTGATAACACGCCACGCTTGGTGAAGGGCTTGTCATTGATCTCCACTTGAAATGAGAACTGATCTGTGGACAA
>NW_020851940.1:0-758 GCF_000972845.2 Larimichthys crocea | reverse complement strand
GTGTGAGTGTGTGTGTGTGTGTGTGGCCTTTTCCATGTAAATGTTAAATTAATAATTTGTAGCAAACTGAACAAACAAACTAACAAAAAAAAATAAATTAGTTAATCAGTTTTTGTTTTGATTATTTTATCTGTGATTTTGCACACATTTCAGTAACTGTCCTGTTGTGATGTTAATTTTCGCCCAACTGTATATATAATATATCAGGTCTGCGACATTTTCATTATTGTTTAATCACACAGATACTTCTGAATGATTGTTTGATTACTTGAAATATTTGAAAGATATTTAGTTTACTATCAAATAAGTCACTGAAAAACAGAAAAATTGACATTGGAGAGGCTGCAACCAACAAATTGTTTTATGTTTTACTTTCAAAATCACCTGAACAGTTATTACAAAAACTTCATCGCTGATTAATTCTTTCGTCAATCGACCGATCAGTTGACCGACTGCTTCGGCTCTACTGTATATTTCCATTGTCTGGAGTGGAACATCCAGACTTGGCCAGCTCTTGCAGTCTCTCTGCAGCCCAGTAGAGGGAGTCTGTCCTCAGAGTGACTTCATAGATTTATTTCAGTTCTCCAAACAACACTCCAGCCATCACTCACCAACACGTTTATCTGCTGTATTATTAAAACAACACCCTCCCACTCAACAGGATTATTTTAAAGAAATCTCTTTATGTTCTGTTTATTTATATCTCTTGTGGCTGTAACTGAGAAAGGGGAGAGAGAGAGAGAGAGAGAGAGGGAGGG
>NW_020851939.1:0-535 GCF_000972845.2 Larimichthys crocea | reverse complement strand
AGGAAGGAAAAAGATGAAAGGGAGGGAAAAAGATCAAAGGAAAAAAGATCAAAGGAAGGAAAATGATCAAAGGAAGGAAAAAAAAAGATCAAAGGAAAAGGGAGGAAAAAAGATCAAAGGAAAAAAGATCAAAGGTAGGAAAAAAAGATGAAAGGAAAAAAAGATCAAAGGGAGGAAAAAAGATGAAAGGAAGGAAAAAAAGACGAAAGGAAGGAAAGAAGAAAGGAAGGTAAAAAAGACGGAAGGAAGGAAGGAAAAAAAGACGAAAGGAAGGAAAAAAGATGAAAGAAAAAGACGAAAGGAAGTGAAAAAAGATGAAAGGAAAAAGACCAAAGGAAGGAAAAAAGATCAAAGGGAGGAAAGAAGAAGAAAAAAGTAAGAAAAAAGTATGAAAGGAAGGAAAGAAAAAAAAAGAAGAAAGGAAGGAAAGAAAACTAAAGGAAAGAAGGAAGGAAAGAAAAAAGACGAAAGGAAGGAAAAAAAGATGAAAGGGAGGAAAAAAGAAGAAAAGAAGGAAAAAAGATCAAAGGAAAAA
>NW_020851938.1:0-561 GCF_000972845.2 Larimichthys crocea | reverse complement strand
CTTTAGAAGCCATCAATCAGAATCAAAAATACTTTAATAATCCCAGGAGGGAAATTATTTATCCCAGGAAATGTATAAAACACAAACACATATTTAGGAAAAGTCAAAGACTGAGAGACGTGAAGTTTTAATGTAAACCTTCTCACTGAGTAAGCTTTTGTTTATCAGTTCGCTATACACCAATCTAAGAGGGGTTTACTTTTCAGGAAAGAACTTGTCAGAGCGAGGCTGAACATTAACAAGACCAGAGAGACGGTGATCGACTTCAGGAGGAAGAAGATGCCTTCACAGCCACTGAGGATCAGAGAGGAGGCGGTGGAGGACTACAAATACCTCGGAGTGGTGATCGACAACAGACTGGACTGTTTACAGGAAAGGGATGAGCAGACTCTACTTCATGAGGAAGCTGAGATCCTTGGAGATCTTTTACCAGTCTGTTGTTTGCTGGGGCCAGCGACACCAACAGACTTAATAAGATCATCAAGAAGGCATTGCTCTGTTCTTGGACTCAGACTTGAGTCTCTTGAGACTGTGGCGGAGAGGAGGACGCTGAATAAACTG
>NW_020851937.1:144-609 GCF_000972845.2 Larimichthys crocea | reverse complement strand
ATAATGCATGGGGACGACGGCGCCAGAGTCACGCACACTCAAAATTTCTTTTGAAATTTTTCTAGTTTATTATAATATCTGGCATTTTGGGATGATGTGGCAGGAGCCAATCAGGAGCACAGAGAACTCCTGTTTTTAGCCATTGACATGGGTAACACCCCGGTAGTATACTAGCATATATTCATGAGCAACTGGCACTTAAAGTCATTTGATTTGAATGTAGATTCTTTAAATAACAAACTAACCAATCTATCAAGCAGTAAAGAATATTTATGATATTTATGAATATATATCATATATAGCCTCAGTTCAGGTCCACAGTTTTGACTGGCTGAGTCACGTTCATTGCCTTTGTAGTAAGTATGCATTGACATGCATGTGTGTTTACAGATGGTGAGAGAGTGAGAGAAAGAGAGAGAGAGAGGGGGGGGGGGGGGGCCCAAAATCATCACCCCTTCCCCTCCC
>NW_020851937.1:0-134 GCF_000972845.2 Larimichthys crocea | reverse complement strand
GTGTCCGAAATCACTCACTCATTCCCTACTCCATACTCCCTACATAGGGAAATAAATGTAGTGGAGTATATAGTGAGCTTAACAGAAAAAATGTTCGGACACTTTCGGATACTTCTCTTGGCGCCGGTAATTAC
>NW_020851936.1:0-6461 GCF_000972845.2 Larimichthys crocea | reverse complement strand
AGAGAGCAAGTGTACACACTGAAATATGTGGTTTTGTTAATGTGGGCAGTGTACACATTGTTTGCTGGGTGTTTTGTCCCTATAAAAAATGTTGACCTCTGCCTCTGTGTGTGTGTGTTTGTGTATCTGCCTTCAGTGTTGGCTGGCTAGCATTCCTTTTTTTTTTTTTTACAGTATCACCACCTTCTGTAGCCACAGTAACTCCTCATCACTGGCTGCTGATGCTGCATCAACTGCTGCTGCACTGGCAATGCGACAACTGCAGTAATGCATTGCAGCTAGCTAGAATCAGCCAATATGTAGTGTGTGTATGATGTTAGCACCTGAAGCTGCAGCTTCCCCCTGCCCTTGTTCTTCTGCAACAGTGGTTCTCAACTGACTCTCGTTCGGCGGTTTCTAGGCATCGCCCTTTAATAATGTAGGAGATTCAATTTGAATAAATTAAATGTGAGGCATGATTGATGCCCTTATTATTGATTGCTTAATTAATAAGGGCCCGTTTCTCTTAGTGTCGTTGAGAATCATTTGTTCCTGGGTCTGGGAATGGTGTATGTTGTGGATGCTATTTTGGGCCCTAAAATGCACCATTTTGTGTCACTGCTCTACGGGGATGAGTCATGCATTATTTTTACATAACAGATCAGTAGTCCAAAGAGAGCAGGATTAAATGGCGCATTTTAGTAGACAGGCCCTATGGACGTCCTTTACTGAGGCTATTATCTGTGTATTCTCTGTGAAGCTCATCTGACATCCTCCTGTGTTTCTCAGGGCGAACTGGAAAGACAGCTGCTGCAGGCCAACCCCATCCTGGAGGCCTTCGGCAATGCAAAGACTGTCAAGAATGACAACTCCTCCAGATTTGTAAGAGCTGACTAGACACATTATGTGAACAGATAATGTTTATCACCTCCAAAGGTATCATGAGTATTTACTATAGAAATACTGTATACTGAAACATAAAACCACCTTTCTCCTTCTTCTTCTTCTTCTTCTTCAGGGTAAATTCATCCGCATTAATTTTGATGTGGCAGGGTACATTGTTGGTGCTAACATCGAGACTTGTATCCTTTTACATCTCATCCTCAAGTTTTTGAAAAATTGATAAATGTTTTATAGGCTGGTAGATTACATTCTTCAAGGGGTAAGTTGTCCACCCTTTGTTTATTTGCATTAAGGTGCCTTCAGAAATCAACTTGTAGGTCGTCATTTGTAAAAAGTTGAAACTTTAAAGGTTTAAATGTATATAACTATGAAATATACACTGTTGCCCATAAAGTTTTTTACTATTTTTTTTCTTTCAAAAAATAATAGTAAAAATATTTCATTGCCAACTTTATGGGTAACAGTGTATATATTGTGATTTTAAAAGGATGAATCACTACAAATAGAGCAGGATGTATGCATAATATTAGCTAGTTTCAGCTGTATGTCCATGACCATATAAATCCAGACCTCCTTGAGAAGTCCCGGGCCACCCGTCAGGCCAAAGATGAGAGGACGTTCCACATCTTTTATCAGATGTTGTGTGGAACTTCAGAAGAGACAAGAGGTGAGCTAAATATCAACCAAACTGTAACGATAATATACTGCTTATACTGCATGCATGTCCTGTAGTAATTCATGTTTTTCTAAATACATCGTCTGTTTCACCCTTTTATTCCCATCCCTAGCGGATCTGCTCTTAGGAACTGCTGATGAGTACCGCTTTCTCAGTGGAGGCTCCATTCCTGTTCCTGGTCAGAGTGATTCAGAGAACTTCACCCAAACCATGGACTCCATGGTTATAATGGGCTTCACCCCAGAAGAGTCAATATGTAAGACAGAGGCTGTTAAACAAAGTTGTTTTTTTTTATCTTTTTGCATACTTGATCCTTTAAATAAATCTATAAATCATCTTTCCTCTCCCTGTCTTGCCTCTCTTTAGCCATGCTTAAGGTGATCTCTGCTGTGCTCCAGTTTGGAAACATTTCCTTCATGAAGGAGAAGAACCAGGACCAGGCCTCGATGCCCGATAACACAGCTGCTCAGAAACTGTGCCATCTGCTGGGCGTTAATGTGCTGGAGTTCACTCGGGCCATCCTCACTCCCAGGATCAAAGTGGGTCGAGAGTATGTGCAGAAGGCCCAGACGAAAGAGCAGGTAAGACTTTAAGCTTGTAGACATTTGCACTCACACAGATAAACATTTGTGTGTGTACCTAACAGCGTATCCTTCTTTCTCTCTAGGCTGATTTTGCTGTGGAGGCCTTGGCGAAGGCCACATATGAGCGTCTGTTCAGATGGCTGGTCCACAGAATCAACAGAGCTCTGGACCGCAGACAGAGACAGGGCGCATCGTTCATAGGCATCCTTGATATCGCTGGATTTGAAATCTTCCAGGTTTGTTTGTCTGTAGTAGGGGATATGTTAACATTTAACAGCTTTTGTTCTGAAATGTTTGTGATGAAGTGATAAATGTGTCGTTTTTCAAGCGCCCATGATTTCTTGGTTTATTGTTTATTCTAGTAATACAAGTGTGAGCATATGTTCTTCTGTATGTTACGTTGCATGAATCAATATTGAATGAGACTTTGTTTGCTTTCCTGAATCCCTCCTCCGCCTGCAGCTTAACTCCTTTGAGCAGCTGTGCATTAACTACACCAATGAGAAGCTGCAGCAGCTCTTCAACCACACCATGTTCATCTTGGAGCAGGAGGAGTACCAGCGGGAGGGCATCGAGTGGAACTTCATTGACTTCGGCTTGGACTTACAGCCATGCATTGACCTCATCGAGAAACCAGTACATTCACACAAAAACACTATTTAAGTCCTACATGTTATAAAGGAGCACACAGTACTTCTTGTATTACCAGTGTTGAGAATACAGACGCTGACAGTCTATATTTAGTGTGCATTATTTGGTGATTGCAGGAAAATAGCATAACGTTCAGGTTGTAATTTAAACCCGTGGCTTATAAAACCTGTTCAGTTCACCACATGCCCACAGATGAAGGAATGAAAATGAATGAAAGAATATGAATAGAAACACGCAAGCACACACTCAGCTTTGATTATTTATTCCTTCTGAATTATAAAGTCCACATTTCAGTTACAGTAAATGTTGTTTTTCTCTCCATCTGTTAGACCCACCCGCCTGGTGTTCTGGCCCTGCTGGATGAAGAGTGCTGGTTCCCCCGGGCAACAGACCGCTCATTTGTAGAGAAGCTGTCTGCTGAGCAAGGCAGCCATCCAAAATTCTTCCGATCAAAACAGCCACGCGGGGAAGCTGACTTCTCCATTATCCATTATGCTGGCAAGGTATCCCATTGTTTATGAACATCTTCCACGTCTGCCATCTTTCCCATGCAAGGGAACCAAGTCACAAATGTGCCGTGCCCTCCGTAATGTCTCTCAGGTCGACTATAAGGCAAATGATTGGCTGGTGAAGAATATGGATCCTCTGAACGACAATGTGGCGTCTCTTCTGCACCAGTCGTCTGATCATTTTGTCTCAGAGCTTTGGAAGGAAGGTGAGACTGATTAACTCTGATTAATTCAACAGTAAACCCTTAATTCATGAACTTTATTTGTACAGTACGTAAAACTGTGAGAAAACTACAAATATTTTTATGCCCTGTATTTTATTTGCTTGTCAAATCTAAACAAGCCTTTTGTTGCGAATTTTACTAACTTTAATGTATTTCTCTCTCTCTCTCTTCTCTTTCTCTATCCTGCAACTATTCTATCTGTCACTTTCTGATCATCTCTCTTCCTTCTTGTTCTCTCCTGCTGTGTTTGCTTGCTCATGTCTCTTTTCCCTTCTGTTCTTTTCTCTTCCCTCTCCAATAATTTGGTGCTCACTTCTTTCCTTCCCTCTCACCTTCCTCCCTGCGCCTTCCTTCCTTCCTTCCTTACTGCATCAGATATTCAGACTCTTCCTCGTGTCTACTTCTTTGATTCCTATGCCACACTACAGGCTAATGGCTCCGACAGTAGGTTTCTCCCCTCCTCTGCGTGTCACACTCACATTCCTCACTCCCACCTCTGCTTACATTACTCCTTTGTTTTCTGTCCGCCCACTTTTTGATTGCTGTTTGCTGTTTTGTATCTTTTTTAAAAAATTCATTTTGTGCTGTAGTGTCGTAAGCTGTTACATGTTGTTAATTCTTTTATCGTATTGGCTGTAATTCTCTCTTTGCTCTTTCACCAAGTTTTTTGCTTTTAGTGACAGTGCTGTGCTTGTGTGATGTAGTTTTCTAATAAAGTAATTGACCTTGATTTCATAGAGCGTTTCAAAGGTAGCAGCATGCTCTCGATTAGTCACAAAAGCCACATTCAAGATCACATTAGAGTTGTGCTGCCACAAACAAATGTGTGATCCTGAATGAGCTCTAGAGATGCAACATATTGGCCTCAATACTAACATTGAAATAGCTTTAAACAGCAAAACAATAGTTATATTAACTCTATTTGGCTGATTGTCAAATTGGAAATCTCATTACTTTTTTTTATGAGCTCATCACTCAATACAAAACATGTCGAAACAGGAACAGAATAAATCATCATGGTTTTTAATGATAGACAGACACACCTGTCGTTATGCCTGTCCAGACATGTTCAACATTAAGCTAGAAAACCTGTTACACACCTGCACAAGACTGTGTGTGACTGATATGTGTGAGAAAATAACCATATGATTGCATCTCTAATAAGCTCCAAATCCATTGTCCACCATCTGATATCATCTGTCCGGAGACTTGATATGCAGATGTGAAATTATAATGCCATGGCATTAGTGTGACATTCACACTGACATAACCATGCAAAATCAAGTCGGGCAAACTCCACTAAATTGATCCCCGCTGCTGAAAGTGAGACCCCGCTCTGTGTTTTTGTCCAGTGGACAGGATCGTGGGTCTGGACCAAGTGTCGTCAGGAGAAAACAGTGGGCCTGTCACGTTTGGAGCGGCAGGACTGAAGACAAAGAAGGGAATGTTCAGGACTGTCGGTCAGCTTTACAAGGAGTCTCTCACCAAGCTGATGGCCACACTGAGGAACACCAACCCCAACTTCCTGCGCTGCATCATCCCCAACCACGAGAAGAGGGTAAGATAGAGACAAAGTGATCAAACAGACAAGAAAGCTGAAGGTAATAAAATGGATTTAATTCCTTCCATCCTTTCCATCTCTTTCTTTACCTTACTTCCTGACTCTTTCAGGCTGGTAAGTTATCCCCACACCTGGTTTTGGACCAGCTGAGGTGTAATGGAGTTCTGGAGGGGATCCGTATCTGCAGACAAGGCTTCCCTAATCGCATCCCATTCCAGGAGTTCAGACAGAGGTGTGTGTGGGTGTGACTGTATTTTTCTATCAAAGACGGGACAACAATCAACCGCCTTTCGTAACCATCTGTCACTGTCGCTTTCTTTCTCACACTCACGCACACACTGAATGCTTCACCGAGCACATTCTCTGTCACCTGTTAATGATCCCCCTCACACATCCTCAGTGCTGTGTCTCAAACACACACACTAACAAAATCACATTTGTCTCACAGGTATGAGATCCTGACTCCTAATGCAATCCCTCGCACCTTCATGGATGGCAAACAGGCGTCAGAACTCATGGTGAGTCATTTTTCAGTTGCTGTAAAAATACAACGTAACATATTACAATTCAAAAGGTGGAAATCTGGAAATCTCCAACTGCTGTTAACCAGATGCCATTTCTTCGTTCAGATCAGAGCTTTGGAACTGGACCACAACCTGTTCAGGGTGGGCCAGAGTAAAGTCTTCTTCAGAGCTGGAGTCCTGGCTCACCTGGAAGAAGAAAGAGACCTTAAGATCACTGACACCATCATACGCTTCCAGAGCGCCTCCAGAGGCTACCTCGCACGCAAGTATGAGCTTTACCGATACTTTACCGGTACCGGTATGACAGATATATGTTTATTTTAAGTTTGTAAGCTACAGTAGGCTACTCTTTATCTCATTGCAATGTTTTTGACTGAATATTGAATATTTGTTGTCAAAAAACACTTGCTTTACTAACTAAAACTAAACTGACAGGAGAAGACAAACATCAAACACTTGCGGGGTTTCTCTGTAAGGAGTGCTCGCTTGCTGCTGTTTAGAAGGCAGTTTTGTATTTCGCTCTTAAAGGAGCATAAATATTAAATGAATTGTCAGCCCCTATCAGTGACTCCGGAAATCAACAGCATTGATGGGTACCTGGCACAGCTTATGGAAGCCTGTAAAGGACATAAATAATGAAGTTATATTTTTACAATAGAGGCAAACTAATTAGATTAGTCATTTAAATTGAAATGTTTTATTCATTGATTTATTGTTTCTAATGTCAAATCAGTAATAACAAGACTCAGGCAAGGCGGGTTTATTCGTACGGCACATTTTATGCACATGGGCAATTCAAAGTAATTTACATAAAGCTTTAAAAACAGAAATAAAATGAAAACAATTGAAA
>NW_020851935.1:0-979 GCF_000972845.2 Larimichthys crocea | reverse complement strand
GTTGCTTGGCAACCTCAGCCTGCTTAAAGGAGAAGAGGGGGGAGGGGCCAGCAGAAGCAGAGCGGCGGCCATTTTAGTAGTTCTTGGCACTTAATTTGAACTTGTCTGTCTAAAATGGCAGACAGATAGAGCAGAGCAGCCAGCGCGTTAACATGCTAATGATAATTAGCATTAGCCACTAGGAATTAAATACATGCTAATGTAACATGGTAATGCCAACATGCTAATGTTAACATTTTAATGCTAACATGCTCATGCTAACATGCTAATGTTAACTGCTAGTGCATCAGCGTTAACATGCTAATGGTAACATGCTAATGTTAACTGCTAGTGCATCAGCGTTAACATGCTAATGTTAACATGCTAATGTTAACATGCTAATCAAATAAAATCAAAATCAAATAAATTTTATTTGTATAGCCCAAAGTCACGAAGTATATTTGCCTCAGAGGGCTTTACAATCTGTACAGGGAGTGACACCCTCTGTCCTTAGACCCTCGGTTCGAGTGAGGAAAAACTTGCCCACAAAAACCCTAATGCTAACATGCTAATGCTAACTGCTAGTGCATCTGCGTTAACATGCTAATGCTAACATGCTAATGTTAACTTCTAGCGCATCAGCGTTAACATGCTAATGGTAATTGCTAACGTTAACATGCTAATGTTAACATGCTGATGTTAATTGCTAGCATGTAAGCGCTAGCTGCTCCTGTGTCTAAATAAACTTGTTAAAAATGACTATTTGAGGTGTGCTTTTTGGATACAGACGCCCAGCAACAGCCCACTCGTCAGTCTCAAAATTTCTTTTCTAGTACTGAATTTGCTGAGCAGTGTCAGCATGGGGACGACTGGGCCAGAGTCAGGCACACTCAAAATTTCTTCAGAAATTTTTAGTGACGAGTGCCTACGACACTCGTCAACTACTCACAGAGCTAGCAAGCTCTGGGAGTAGTTGCCAACTATTGTTCTTCTGCGTGTT
>NW_020851934.1:0-655 GCF_000972845.2 Larimichthys crocea | reverse complement strand
TCATAAAATACATTCAATACTAAACCAAATATTCAGCCTGCATTGGTCTATGAATGTGGGTGATTCTTATTGTATCTAAACAATATATGAAGAGATTCTCTTTCAGTTCACGAAATCCCTGTAGCTGCAGCAGCAGCCCCAGTCCAGGAGAAGCACGACCATTCACTGTGTTTTACCTTCATTAAATCACCTGAAAACTATATCAAGCTAACCATACAGACCTACATACAGACCTCTACACACAGCAGAGCGTTCCATTAAAGTCCATGTAAAGTCAAAATAAATATGTTCTCTGAGTCTGTCAGACTAAAGAAGAAAGTGTTATTAACCACCCAGCCAAAGTTGAATGATCAAATAGTTTATGAAATTAGGTGTCAAAATGAACAGTTCAATTACATAATTGCTATTGAATATTGACATACCAGGTTTCAACCATTTGTTTTTGTCAGTGGTACAGGGATGGATGCACTTTGGGAAGAGTGGAATGTCATGGACATGAACATTCTGGATATGGTTGATAAGGGATGTCCATTTTGCCACGGTTTCCTCTCCACTGGATGAACCCGATGCTGACCAGTGAAGGTGAGTTTTGATACCTTTTTGCCACCGTTTCACCTTTTCCTTGGAGAGGGCATCCACCTTCTTAGTGAGTGCT
>NW_020851933.1:0-1088 GCF_000972845.2 Larimichthys crocea | reverse complement strand
TCTGTAACGTTCCAGCTGGTAAAGGGTGATTTCAGTTGAAAGACTTCTGATTATTTTATGTTAACCATAAAACCATAAGCCCCTCCTGGAGCTGCCACCTTATCGTGGTGGAGGGGTTTGCGTGTTCCAGTGATCCTGGGAGCTATGTTGTCGGGGGCTTTATGCCCCTGGTAGGGTCTCCCAAGGCAAACAGGTCCTAGGTGAGGGTCCAGACAAAGAGCAGCTCAAATTCCCCCTGATGATATGCGAACAAAAGGAACCACATTTCCCTTGCCCGGACGCGGGCCACCGGGGCCTCCCCCTGGAGCCAGGCCTTGGGGTGGGGCTCGTTGGCGAGCGCCTGGTTCTCGGGTCCTTACCCATGGGGCCCGGCCGGGCACGGCCCGAAAAGGAGACATGGGCCTCCCTTCCCCTGGGCCCACCACCCATGGGAGGGGTCCCAGGGGGGACCAGGTGCGAAGAGAGATGGGCGGCAGTCGGAGGCGGGGTCCCTGGTGGTCCGACCCCCGGTTGCAGAAGGCTCTGGGGACATGGAACGTCACCTCTCTGGTGGGGAAGGAGCCTGAGCTGGTGCGCGAGGTTGAGAAATTCCGGCTAGATATAGTTGGGCTCGCCTCGACGCACAGTGTGGGCTCCGGAACCAGTTTCCTTGAGAGGGGTTGGATGCTCTACCACTCTGGTGTTGCCCCCGGTGAGAGGCGCAGAGCGGGGGTGGGAATGCTTGTTTCCCCCCGGCTCGGCGCCTGTACGTTGGGGTTCACCCCGGTGGACGAGAGGGTAGCCTCCCTTCGCCTTCGGGTGGGGGGACGGGTCCTGACTGTCATCTGTGCCTATGCACCGAATGGCAGTTCAGAGTACCCACCCTTTTTGGAGTCCCTAGAGGGGGTGCTGGAGAGCGCTCCCTCTGGGGACTCCCTCGTCCTCCTGGGGGACTTCAATGCTCACGTGGGCAGCGACAGTGAGACCTGGAGGGGCGTGATTGGGAGGAACGGCCCTCCTGATCTGAACCCGAGTGGTGTTCTGTTATTGGACTTCTGTGCTCGTCATGGATTGTCCATAACGATCACCATGTTCAAGCATAAGGGTGT
>NW_020851932.1:0-943 GCF_000972845.2 Larimichthys crocea | reverse complement strand
TGTGTGTGTGAATGTGTGTGTGCATTAACATGGAGCTGTTAGTAATACCGTGTGATCTCTCTGGTTATCAGAGAGTCATATAGTGTTACCGCTGTAGCCTAGAGCATGTTGACCCTTACAATAGATCACACAGTGAGATACCCACACATGCTTAGGCAAACACACACACACAGACACACACCAACAAATGAAGCACACACACCAACAAATGAAGCACACACACGGTCCACTGGGTAAAACAGATCTGATCAGGTCAGAGCGGGGATAAGTCAGGGTGAGTGCAGGAGCAGAGAGCGGGGAAAAAAACGTGAATCAGAATTCAGAAAGAGGAAGACGAGTGAGTGAAATAAACACAGAAAAGGTAGAAAGATGGGAGACGTACTTCCAAAAAGCTTGCTAATGATGCTGTTAGCTCGGATTATATGGCTCCGTTTCTGTTCCAGGTTCTGCAGGAGAAAGCAACAAGGGCAGACACCAGAAGAAGAAAGGGACACAGTTTAAATCTCAGTCAGTTCTGTCTGGAAAAGACTGTTATCCTATTTAGCATAATTTAATTTGGCACTGAAACTTGAGGTTGCTTCCATCAGGTGGCAACTCAATTTTGGCAGCGGGTTAAACCAGCTAACGCAATAAAGGCGACGAGAAACAGATGCACCTAAACCCGCGTCGACGTTTAGCAGAAGCAGAGCAGGAGGAAACGTTGACAGTAGTTGTTAAGGCAGATGCCAATGAGCCGACCTCAGCGTCCTTCAGGATGAATTGTGATCACTTTTCATCCAGCACCATAATCCAGTTCAAAATCCAATGAATCCGATCCAATACAACAAATAGCTGCAAAATACTGACAACCCTATCAGCCTCAGCTGCACTTAGAAAACCTTCATGCTCACATGTTAAACCGGAAGTCAGTTTGAGTACGTTTGGCTCAAAGCTGTGCCTCAAT
>NW_020851931.1:0-1024 GCF_000972845.2 Larimichthys crocea | reverse complement strand
AGGAGAGATCTGGATGCTCATATTTTACCTTTATGAATATTACAAGAGAGGATTCAGGGAGATACACCTGCAGGTTGTCTGTGGAGATACCTGAATTGCGCATGTATCAAGGAAATGGTACCGTCATCACAGTCACAGCCAGAGACAACAACAACGAAGATTACAATGCATCAGGAGGTAGGTGACAAAACACCAGTCATTTATGTGTTGCATTAATGGTTTCATTTATAATTGTGGTTTGCCAATGCATGTACTAATAATGATGTGTGTTCAGAAGGAGGTCTGGTCTGTTGAGATCAGTCAAAGTTTGTGCAACACACACACACAAATCACACTGTATTCATTTTTTTTTATCTGAAGATGAAGATGAAGGGCCTGCCACCAAAGCTCTCCCAGTATACATAACAGCTCCTCTGGCTGTAGTGGTTCCATTGCTGCTCATCACGCTCGTCTGTTTCTGCGCTCTGAAAAGGAGACAAGGTACGAGGAAAAATGTATTAACGGATTGTCCAAGCATCAGAAGCTACTACTCCGAACTCTCACATACACGGCTATTTTCTTAGCTGGTATGTTCTTGTTTGTGGTGCACACAGCATTGAAAGATAACAATAAAAGGATAGAAATAATGATGTTTCCACAAACAATGTTTCTGGTATTCAGAGTGATCTGCAGAACATCGGTGAAAGGTTTTCTAGGGACCATTTCTCCGTCTTCCAATTACATAATTATTTCTAAACTAAATTCACTTTAGATTTATTGGGATTGCAACAGAAATGCAAATAAAACCCCAAACTCTCTGCACGGCTGGATTCTTTCTTTTTTTTTTTGTAATTTGGGTGAACTGAGCCCAAATGTGAGGTGATTTTTATATAAATAGCCTACTACAGGATGCAGACACTACGATCCCCAGTAATATTCTGTGTTCTAAACTTTTTTTTCCTGAAACTGCAAGAACAAGAGAGTTCCACGTGAGATGTTTTTGATCTCTCACTTGTACAAGATTACAGGAAAATGAAAATACGCT
>NW_020851930.1:0-3088 GCF_000972845.2 Larimichthys crocea | reverse complement strand
CACTAGACAGACAGTGATAGAGATGTATGTGTTCTGTGGTTAACACATGCACCCATGTGTGTTTGTGCATGCACCAGCGCCTTTTTCACGTACATCTGCATGTGTGAGCACATAAATCTTTATAGAGATATAATGCATGCAAGTGTGCACTTTTTCTGTGTACATGTTCAGCCTCATATTAATAAGTGAGCGTGCATGTTTTTTTCTTCTTCTTTTTTTCTTTGCAAGTACCTATCTCTGCATGCACCTGTGAGTGTGTATATGGGTGTGAGAGGGAGAGAGTGCATCATGGAGAGACAGATAGAGGCGTCATTACGCTGTTAGAGGGCTTGGCGCCACGTCAGCACTTCTACAGTTCAGCCAAGGACTCCTGCATACACTGTCCATCCATCTCCACGAGTCTGAGGGGGGCAAATGGTGAGAGGGAGAGAGAAAGCGATAGAGAGATGGACTTCTAGATGAGTGGAATCAGGAAGAGAGTGGGGAAATGGTGGACGGAGGAATAAATGATACCAAACTTCCTTGTGTCAAGGACCCTGGAATAGATCTGCGATGTGTAGCTGCTTGTAACTGAAAAGTCAACCAAGCTGCCAGCAGAGCTATACCCTCATACATTTAGATGCAGCATGCTGTATTGCTGAAAGCTTTGCTCATCCTTCCCTGCAGGGAAATTAGCTCCACTCATCCACATGGCCTTTACTTCTCTTGTTTTTTTCCTTCTTAATAGTGGAATAACCTTCCAAGGAAAGTCAGCACTACAGAGTAGTTTTTTTTTTTTTATGATATCTAAAAGCGTATTCTTTAAAGAACCCTGCAGGTTTCCTTGCTTGCTGAATCACATTTCACTGTGGGAATCTTTCTACTGACATTTTACTCCTTACCTCATGTTTTTTTTTTTTTTTTCAGATACACAATTATTGTAGGAACATGAGAATCTGTGAGGAGAGTGCTGTAGCTTTGACTCTTGGGACTGCTAATTTGATGGATCTGAGTCTGATTGATTGAAAAAATTAAGTGTAATTGTTTTACACCCATCTTTTTTGCTGTCGAAAATTAGTTATTAAGGAATGATATCATAATCAAATGATGCCCTTCCCCAGTTTATAAATAACTGAAGTATTGTTTTTGATCTTAAACAATACGGTTTTCCATGCCTGAAGACAGCATTTGTGTTTTATCTGATCAGATTATTCAGAGCAACTCCCTTATTTGCATCGCACCCTCAAAGCCAGTCAATAGATGTTCTGCTTGCTAGTCAGCTTCAGCAGTTTTTTTGTGTTTATTGAATTTGTTTATTGACAAACGTATTGCAGAAATGTTTTAAAATATGCATGCAACTATGTTTTCATTAAATCACCTGAAAATAAGAGTCGTTATGGTTTTGCCATCTTAGAATGAACCTTTTATATATATGTAGATTCTGCAGGTCCTCTTCCACGGAGTCTGCCATGTTGAGGCACAATGTTTCTACAGTAGCCCAGAACAGACAAACAAAAATGCTGACTCTAGATAGGGTGTTTTTTTTTTTTTGAAGTTTATCCTTCATGCTAGAAAGGAGAAGGTGAGGCGAGAGGGTTGCAATCACCACTAGATGCCACTAAATCCTAAGGAAAAACAACTCTTAGGCAAAGACATGAAATATATAATTACAAATGTAAAATAAATAAATATTTGGGTAGTGGACAAGGTTATCAGAAAAAAGCTTTCAATAATAATGTTAAATGCATATCTCACTGACTGTAAACACTTTATATCGACAGAGAGGTAAATCCCTCTCTACCTTCTGTCAACCAGTCATCCATTTTATAAGGTATACATATTGAACCTTAACCCAAAGATAATCATATCAAGTTAAAAGTTTATAATCAGAATAGTTGACCACTGTTGTGATAGGCACCGGACACATGCAAGCAGCAGGCAGAGTTTAATGCCACCTAAAATAGTTTGACTTGCTCCAGAATATTAAAGGGCACAAGTGGGAGTTAGGCAGCGAGAAAGAGCCTAGAAGGACAAGACGGTTTGTTTTCATACACATGCATTTTATCTGTGTGTGTATGTGAAGCGGACCATGCTTAACAGTTGGCCCGCGGAAATGTCATTCACCACTCGCTATATGAGTGTGATGTAAAATGGAAATGATTTTATATGGGACAGAATGGAGAAGCATTTTATCTGTTTCATTTGTAGCCTCAGTGTTTTCCCTACCGTGAAATAGGTGAGTTCAGACTCCGCGGCTAAAAGAATTTCATTAGATCTGGTTTCAGTGGAGAGACCTTCAAACCTGCATGCTGTGTGAACCATGCCGAATAAATTGAAGGCTCTGTGAGGATGTTTTTTCAGCGTAGTTTGATGTAGTACTGCATAAAGGGAGGTCTCTGTGGGGTCGCTTTTTGGCCGTGTCGCAGCAAAGTGACAATGACTGATTCAGATCAACCTTTACAAATACATTCACAGCTTGATAATCGACAGCATGACCTCTGATGCGTGCGAAATCTGATACAGACTTTTTTTTTTTTTATCTAGCAGATATGGAGCAACATTAGTACTCATTTGGAGTTTTGTGTCCACCTGATAAATCAAAGTCTAATATTCTCTAATACTCAAATGTTTTTATACTAAATCCAATTAGCCCTGCTTTAGTCCCCACCAACCTCTGAGGCAAACATCTGGCTTGTTAGCTGCTATGCTAAATGCTCCACCTATGTCCATAGCTGGTCACTAACTTTATCTCACTTCTGTTTTTTGCTGAGCTGGTTGTATGCGGTCGGCTTTTGAGGTTTTTCCGTTGTAATTCGCTACATCAGCAAACAACGCTGATGACAACAGTGAGAGTGACCCAAAAGAGTCAAGACACAGGATGTGAAACCAAAACAATGAGCTGAAAGATATAAAGCTCCACGGGAGAAATGAAGTGATGATTGTCCTGCCTGTCCTCCTAAAGACCACTTTCAGACTTTGTTAGTATAAAAATATTGATTACAGCTGCTTTAAAGCTCTTAGCTACAAAATATTTCTGAGGGAAAAATTATAGACATAAAATTCTAAACCATGAAAAATGAAATATTAGTTATACTTATCTCCTCAGGTG
>NW_020851929.1:178-551 GCF_000972845.2 Larimichthys crocea | reverse complement strand
CATACTATCATACATAGTATCATACATGGTATCATACTATCATACATATTATCATACATTTATACATAGTATCATGCATACATACTATCATACATTCATACATACTATCATACATACATACATTCATACATACTATCATACATACATACTATCATGCATACATACTATCATACATACATACAATCATACATACTATCATACATTCATACATAGTATCATACTATCATACATACTATCTATCATACATACATACTATCATTCATACATACTATCATTCATACATACATTCATACATACTATCATACATACTATCATTCATACATAGTATCATACTATCATACATACTATTATAGTATCATGCATACATACTATC
>NW_020851929.1:0-168 GCF_000972845.2 Larimichthys crocea | reverse complement strand
ACTATTATAGTATCATGCATACATACTATCATACATACTATAATAGTATCATTCATACATACTATCATTCATACATACATTCATACATACATACCATCATACATACATGCTATCATACATACATACTATCATTCATACATACCATCATTCATACATAGTATCATACTA
>NW_020851928.1:0-871 GCF_000972845.2 Larimichthys crocea | reverse complement strand
ATTGTTAATTTAAAGAATAAATATTCGAATGGTTGCTAGATTTGTGTTTTTGCTGACACTTTGGAGAATGGAATGCTTAACCCGAATTTAATTATTTGTGTTGCTTGCGGAGTCATTTGTTTTCGCTTAATTCATCTATAAAAACTAAAAATGACCATCAAAAGTGTTGAGAAACAACACCTGTGATAGGACATGACACTTTATGGCATAGGTGGTATGAACCGAATGCTTTAACTGTTATAACATTACCTTTTATGCTGGAACATTTTAGGTTGATTTTAAGATCGGATATTTAAATAAATTAGCTACCATACCAATTGGGGCGTCAACTCAGACACCGAAAGGGTGTGACTGCCCACCTACTTGTCAGTCGGAGTAGCCCTTGGGACATTTAATCATAGACATATATACATAGACGCCGCATTGAGCGCTGAATCGTACGTCGACGTCGCCGCCATATTGGATAAGGACATTTAACAGCCTCAGGTACCGGCAGCTGCGGCGGCAGGTCAGTGGCAGCTGCGCCACACAGTGGTTAAGAGATTATTTAAGAAAACCTCGAAAATTAATGCGGAACTCACGTAAAAGAAATGTTACTTCCATCGAGTGTAATACAACAATGACTGTTTTATGAAATAAAAACAAATAACCGTAACAGCAGCAACTGCCGTGGCGCACGCACGCGCGCGCACACACAGCGGCAGCAGTTGAGAGATTAATCAATGCCTCAGATAGTGGCATCTGCCGCGGCATTTCGATGCCGATGCCACGAACTGAGCCAGTGTGCGCGTTGCAGGTCCACACACAGGACAGCCTGTGCAAAGCGCGAGTCAATTGAAAACATGAAGACATTTTCACGAACTTATAAAGA
>NW_020851927.1:270-664 GCF_000972845.2 Larimichthys crocea | reverse complement strand
CTGTAAAACCAACATGAGGTGTTTTGGATTAGATTAGATATAGTTTATTCTAGTGATGGGAATTCGGCTCAGCTCACCAAGAAGAGCCGGCTCCCAAATGGCTCTTCATTTTACCACTTATTTGAACGCATATATCACTTGAATTTCAATAATTTGCTCTAGCCAATTGAATTTACAGTTGTAAAATCCCTTGTAATTCCCTGAAACCACCCAATGAATGCACTAACTTGCTTGAAGAACCACTTTGCTACACAAAGCAGATAGAAACGCCTATAAAAACCTAAGAATAGAAGTTTTAAAAATGGACAGCTACATTTTTATATATATATAAACACACACACACACAAAGTACTGAAAAAATATATAAATTAAATAACAACACTCAAGTAAATGT
>NW_020851927.1:0-260 GCF_000972845.2 Larimichthys crocea | reverse complement strand
CGTAGTCAATGCCCACAGCGCCCACAGGTACTTTTCCTAAAGAGAAAAATAAAAAAACGGACCGGAGCCGGCTCCTATCGTTCACTTTAAAGAGCCGGCTCTTTGAACCGGCTCGTTCGCGAACGAAACACATCACTTCTTTATTCATCCCACCACAGGAAAATTTACTTGTTCGAGCAGCAGAGGAAAGTGTAGCATACACTACAGAATTAGAAAAGGCAAAAAAACATAATATACAGACAGAAATATCTATAACCTAC
>NW_020851926.1:0-538 GCF_000972845.2 Larimichthys crocea | reverse complement strand
GGGATATAGCAATTAGGTTTTCTTCTTCAGCTCTTCGAACCGCCGCGTCAAATCGTCGAAGTCGATGTCATCCGAGGTGGTAGTGTTTCCGCCGAAGGAGGATGCAGGGAGTGTGTCGGGAACAGAGGGAAGTTCTGGGAGAGCGTTGTTGTCATATACATTAGACGAAGGGCCAGGACCTGGAGAATAATAGATGGCATTAAAATTTTATGTATGCTTCAGTACATCTGGCAGTTTACACAACAGCAAAAAATACAGGTTTTGTGTGCAATAACAGAACATTTCTAGGACAAATCTAGTGAGTAGTAGTAGTAGTTTTGTCAAGAAATCCTATGAAATGACTTCATGTGTACCACAGACCTCTGTTGTTGTCCAAAACTATTAAAAACACACAAGCGAGCCACACTGTTGCACTGGGCGACATTTGCCTTCTTTAGGATGAACAATGACACTGATATGCGTCTGCGTGTATCCGTCTACTAATCAACCTGTCAGCCAAATATTTGTTGTGCATATTTATGACTGTATGCTCAAGGAC
>NW_020851925.1:65-527 GCF_000972845.2 Larimichthys crocea | reverse complement strand
CTGAGCCGAAAGGCGAAGCTCTCGACTTACCAGTCGATCTACGTTCCTACCCTCACCTATGGTCACGAGCTTTGGGTAGTGACCGAAAGAATGAGATCGCGAATACAAGCGGCTGAAATGAGCTTCCTTCGCAGGGTGGCTGGGCTCTCCCTTAGAGATAGGGTGAGAAGCTCTGCCATCCTGAGGAGCTCAGAGTAGACCCGCTGCTCCTCCGCATCGAGAGGAACCAGTTAAGGTGGCTCGGGCATCTCATGAGGATGCCTCCTGGACGTCTCCCTGGTGAGATGTTCCTGGCACGTCCATCTGGGAGGCGGGGCCCCGGGGAAGACCCAGGACGCGCTGGAGGCACTATGTCTCTCGGCTGGCCTGGGAATGCCTTGGGGTCCCCCTGGGAGAGCAGTAATTATGTTCACTGTGGACAGTTCTGCATCATTTGCGTTCAGTGCCAGCACTCAGTGTGGA
>NW_020851924.1:0-3441 GCF_000972845.2 Larimichthys crocea | reverse complement strand
GTCTCTAGCATTTAGACGTTTGTATGAACTTCAGACAGGTTTTCTTCTATAGTCCTCAGGTTGTCACAATTTACAAATAGTCCTAGCATCCTTATATAATATTCCCAATTATGTTGCTTAACAGCAATATCCTTACACACAAATCTGTCAGCGAACCGGTTAATTAGCCCTACGACGTGAAGGAAGGACAAACCTCCAAATGAACAAATCAATAAATAAGAAGTTGAATCGTTTGAATGAAATGAAGTGGGCGGGTTTAATTTGCCATGCTGCATGAATCAAAAGAATGCTCGTCTCACAAAAGGAACATTTGTTTCTTTAACCTACTTCCGTCATGCACCTGGAGTAATATCAATGCAGATCCTACCTTACTTCATGCACTTTTCCATGACTGTTGGACCATACTGGCGCACTATACACTAAATTTAAACCCAACTAGTATCTGAGGAATTTTTATATAAAAGCCATAACACTTATAACTTATCTTTAAATATAAAGGATACAAATATAAGTCAATGCACGAAAACTAAATCTCAATTACTATCCCACTGCACTAATATCTACGGATGGTCTTGTTAGCATCATTGGTCAGACTTGACTCTTAGACGGGAGGGCACAGAACACCACAACTAGAATAAGTACATTCAGATTCAACATGGAGGCTCTTGAACGTTTCTCTGCTTGTTTTATTTTGTTATTCTTTATATGTTTTCTGATTAAGTGACTTTTATGATTGTTAGTTTTTGCACGATTTGACCTTATCTGATGTTTTTTTGTATTTAACGACTTAACTACTGCAGTCAGCGGGTGTTCTTTGGTCTTTTGTGTTTCTCGTGGTTGAGAACATTACGCTTATTTTTTTCACTTACATTACCAAAAGATAGGGTGTGGGGCTTTTTTTGTTTTTTATACATGCTGTTTTAACCCTAAAATTTTAAGGGGCCTGTTTCGTTATTCTTCTTCTTACAAACCTTCAACAATTGTAACCTCCCTCACCTTTACTCACCCTCTCTATGCTCCTCACTAAGTGTGTAGCCCCAATTCTAATCCATTTCACACGGCTGTCTGGAGTAAGCCACTCTGTTTTTATTGTAAAAGCAAAACGGACTGCTATGTTGGTCATGTGTATGTATACTGATAAAGTAATGATGCTTCTGTTAGATTTCTCTCAACTCAATTGGTTTTTCTAGAAAACAGCCTTTAAGGCTGGCCTTAAATAGCCAAGTCTGGCGACAATATTGGTTACAGAGATGATTAGCAGCATATTAACCGAAAGAATCTAATTAGATGAGCTGACACATGGAAAAAGGATTAGATGATAAATACATGAAAAACATAACTTGTGCCACTCGGCTCATCCTGATTCCATGATTGAAAACATTAAGCAACATCATAAAAAATATTTTTTAAGACGAATAATACACTACTGGGCCCATGATAGCGAACGATTTAAAGTACGTTATATAAGTAATAGAATATACCAGTCTTAATAAGTATAAATATAATATATATAGGATTATGTATATATATATAGTTGTATATTCTATTCTAATATAATATATTATTTAGTTATATAAGAGAAAGGAGAGAGAAAGAGAGAGAGAGAGAGGTTGCCATAATTGGAATATTTAGTCTCTATGATTGTCCCTTTAAGTGTTGGGGCATAAGGTGGGGGAGTGGTGTGGCTACAGTGCCATATTGATGCTGAGTGTGTATTTTAAAGAGTCCCCATGAAAAACCGAATGTGCTAGATGGTTTTGGAGATAGAGCTAAAAAAAGCTGAGGGGAGGATAAAGTGAGAAATAGCTCTTAATCAGGCACCAGTATCATGTGAAGAACACAGGACATGCGGAGGTCTAAACTAGAACTGGTCCGCACTGAACAGGGGAAGAGGAGGGGGGGGGGGGGAAAAGAAAAGAGAAAGGAAAAAAAAGAGAAGAAAAAGAGGGAGGGGGGGGGGGGAAAAAAAAAAAGAAAAAAAAAAAGAAAGGGGGGGGAGGGGAAAAGAAGGGGGGAAAAAAAAAAAAGAAAGGGGGGGGGGGGAAAAGAAAACAGAGAAGAAAGAGGGGGAGGGGGGCGGGGGAAAGGGGGAGAAGAGGAAGGGAAAGGGGGGGGGGGGAGGAAGGAAAAAAAAAAAATAAGATCGTAGTTTGGAGAAGGGGGGGGAGAAGGTGGGGAAGGTTCAGAAGAGGGGGGGGAGATGGGGGGAGAAGAAAGAAGGGGCGGAGGGAACCAAAAGGGGAAGAGGGTGGGGGGTTGGGGTTAACGGGTGAAAAAAAGAAGTAAAGGATGGATCGAAAGTAGGGGAAAAAAAAGGAAAAAAAAACAAAGAATGGAAGGAAAAATAAGGTAATCAGTAAAAAAAGAAGGAGATGGAGAAAAGGGAAAAAAGGGGGGAAGGAAAAAAAGGGGAAGGGGAAAAAAAAAAGAAAAAAAGGGGGGAAGAAGGGGGAAAGGGGGGGGGGGAGGAAAGAGAGGGAGAAAAATATGATGTTGTTTTTTCTTTTGGCCTATTGGCAGACAATAGACGCCGGTGTGAGAAAGTAGGTTTTTGGGGGGTCCCAACCCCCCATCGGATCAAACAAACAAGAACTCAAAAACACCTCCCTAAATGCCTCTCCAACCAGGGGGCATTAAAAGGTATACACATACACACCAAGAAACCCGTAACAGACCACAATACAAGAGAGAAGATTTATTAGGTTTTGTCCCGGAAGGGCCCCACGCCCATCAAAACGGGGTGCCAGGGGACTGACAAACCAGACGTCTCTAGCATTAGGTGAGAACAGACAACACCCAGGTTACTTTATATCCTCAGGTTCACATTTACAAAGAGTACAGCCACATAAAATACCCATTAGTGCTAACAGCAATAAATACACAAATCTGTCAAGCGAGACCGGTTAATAGACCTACGAGTGAAGGAAGTGACAAACCTCCAAATGAACAAATCAATAAATAAGAAGTTGAATCGTTGAAATGAAGTGGCGGTAATTTGCAGTGCATGAATCAAAAGAATGTCGTTCTCACAAAAGGAAAATTTGTTTCTCTTTAATCCTACTTCAGTCATGACACCTGAGTAAATCACTGCAGATCCTTTGTACTTCTGCATTTTCCAGACTGTTAGGCCCAATGAGCGCACACACCCCAACAGTACGAGGTTTTTAAAAAGCCACACTATAACATCTTTAAAAAAGGAATGCGGAAATTAATCTTTTACTTCCCACTGTTCTACCGGCAGGATGTTAGCATCATGGTCAGACTGCAGCAGAACAAAAGATAAGACATTAAGACATCTTAACGTTCTCTGTTGTTATTGTAATTATCGATTAATTCATTAATTGTTAGTTGATTGACCTTATCGATCGATTAACGATTAACTGATAAGCGGCTTTTTTCCTGAGAACATACATTTTTCACGGTGTCTTTAACATAAAGCAA
>NW_020851923.1:0-501 GCF_000972845.2 Larimichthys crocea | reverse complement strand
GGGGGGGGGGGGGGGGGTCACAGTGTAAGTGGGAGGAGTCACAGTGTGATGGAGAAGATTGATTGATTGATTTAGTAGAACAACACACACAAAAATATGAGTTTAACATTTAGAGAATAAATTTCAAAGTTTAAATTTTAGACTTCAGAGCTTAAAGTTTAGAGTTTAAATTTTAAAGTTTAAAGTTTAAAATGTAAAGATTAGAGTTTCAAATTTAGAGTTCAGAATTTGGAATTTAGAGTTAAAATTTAAGAGTTTAAATTTTAGAGTTCAGAGTTTAAAGTTTAAAATTTAAAGATTAGAGTTTCAAATTTAGAGTTCAGTTTGCATTTAAAATGTAAAGATTAAGAGTTTAAAGTTTAGAGTTTAAATATTAGAGTTTAGAATTTCAAATTTTAGAGTTTCAAATTTAGAGTTTAGATTTTAAATATTAAAGTTTAGAGTTTCAAATTTAGAGTTCAGAGTTTAAGAGTTTAAAAGACATTACAGTTTTAAGAATAA
>NW_020851922.1:0-726 GCF_000972845.2 Larimichthys crocea | reverse complement strand
TGCCTGTGAGCCACAGCCGCCCCATTTTTTACAACAATTGTGTCTTGGGTTTTTATTCATGTCTTTTCTTGTCAATGGAAATGTTACAAATTAAAAAGAAACAATAAAACTAAACCGATGATGGCTGGAGCAGAACTGAGTCCATCATAAACCAAAATACATTCTACTTCACACATTTCATACCTCATACTTTAACTCACATGGAAGAAGACTGATCATTATCTTCTGACTAATAATCGAAAATTCTTTAGAACGAGCAATCAAATTTAGTTGACTGAACATAATAGCCAGAATGAAATAAAAACTTTTTTACAAAACATTCTCACAGTCTACACAGCTGGTAAATTCACTGCACAGAGAAATGATGTGTCTATTTGTGTCAGAGGAAGAGGTGGATCTTACATTAGAAGAAGTAATAAATTCACTACAACTCATCAGTAATGTCGGGGGTACATGGACATAGGTGGGACCTGGCCCATGCCAGGCGGTGGCTGCTGAGAGGCACCAGCGCCTACCAGGTGGCTGAGAGATGGTCCACTTTGAATGATGGTGTCCAGAGCTTTCTGCACACTAGGGTAGTCAAAATTGATACCTGCAGTAGAGCTGGGGGGTCTCTGACCACCTGGGGCGACTGGCATACAGCCTGGTGGGGTGCCATAACCCTGGGATGCAGATGGAGGAGGGCCAGACATTTGGTGTGGTGGGTTCTGGGAAAGGGATGGACCA
>NW_020851921.1:0-662 GCF_000972845.2 Larimichthys crocea | reverse complement strand
AAGGTGTTACGGTTAAAAGTGTTACGGTTAAAAGTGTTACGGTTAAAGGTGTTACGGTTAAAGGTGTTACGGTTAAAGGTGTTACGGTTAAAGGTGTTACAGTTAAAAGTGTTACAGTTAAAGGTGTTACGGTTAAAAGTGTTACAGTTAAAGTGTAAGTTAGTCTGACGTGTTTATGTTATTGAGTGCTGGGCCGTTGGTTTAGCTAGCCGCTAATGTTAGCTTACCTTTGACTTCAGCTCCTGTGACGTAGATGAATTAAAACGAGTCGTTTCCTGACAGAAGATGAAGTTTGACCTTTAAAATAAAAACATGAATAAAGCAGCAGCAGTGTGTCTGTGTGTGTGTGTGTCTGTGTGTGTGTCAGCTGGTGTAACGAACAAACCGTTCATTCAGATCAACAGCGCATCAGGACCCAGGGCTGTCTCCACGCGCGCCTGTCTGTAAAAGATTTAATAAAACGTTGATCAGATGGTGAGTCTGTCTGTCTGACTTCTTCCACCGTGAGACAGGTTTCCACGAACTGTTCACTGTCAGTCACCTGTTAGCCCGTCTGCGTTAGCCCGTCTGCGTTAGCCCGTCTGCGTTAGCCTGACATGGAGCCCCCGGACGGCCAGGAAGAAACAGGACCCTTAGCGAAGTCTGCCAGGTACATCTAATAT
>NW_020851920.1:0-503 GCF_000972845.2 Larimichthys crocea | reverse complement strand
ATAAAGAGAAAAATGAGCTAAACTGGAATGTGAGCAATGATGATTCTGTATTAAATAATGTAAGAATGAAATGTTAAAATGAGTGTAACCATAAGGAAAGATTGTGATTATAAGTGTGTTTTGAATCTAACTACTAGAAATTGTGAAATCATTGCAACAGCTAGTAGCTTAGTGAGTAACCAAAACAAAATCATGCTGAGAGGTTGAGCCAGGAAAATGTTGAGTAACTGGACCAGAGGGAGAGGACAAGTGAAGCAAACAGGAAACATCTGGAGGAATGAACAAGGAAGATGAGCTACCACCTAATATGGTTGGACTCCGGCAAAGTGACTCATTGTAGCCTGATAGGGGAAAATCCAACGAGCAAGGAGTATAAGAGCTGCTGCACAACGGAGATCGTGGTTATCCTCGTCAGCCGGCACCCAAGTTCGAGACATGCTGGACGACAGACCAAAACGGGAGCATTGAATCTACGGACTTAAACTCTAAATCACCGAGAAGGA
>NW_020851919.1:0-720 GCF_000972845.2 Larimichthys crocea | reverse complement strand
CAGGTTTTACAGCTGTTTCAAAACTGCAGATCAATGCCTGTTGAGAGTAAAAGGTGATGAATTTTGTCTCTAATCAGAATCAGAATCAGAAATACTTTAATCATCCCAGGGGGAAATTATTTTATTATAATATATAATAGTCTCATAGTATTATTAAAGAAGCAATAGATGGTTCAGTAGAGCTGTGATTCTCTGTTAGCCTGGCTACAGTGCTGAAGAGAAACCTGGGGTTGTTCTTTTTCTCCTCTATTAAAGAAGAGTAATAGGCTGCTCTGGCATTACGGAGAGCCTTCCTGTATGTTTTGAGATTATCTTGCCAGACTAGATGAGATTCTTCCAGTTTAGTGGCACGCCATTTGTTTTCAGATTTACGTGCCTCTTGCTTTAATTTATGAGTCTGCTGGCTATACCATGGTGCTAGCCTTCTTTGTTTAATTATCTTCTTTTTCAGAGGTTTCAGAGTCTAGAGTTGTCTGTAATGAGCCTGTAGTACTATCAACAAGATGATCTATTTGTGAGGGGCTAAAGGAAGCAGACAAGTCCTCTGTTACAGTTAGACATGGCATTGAGACATTGCGGGTTCAATGCTGAAGGCATCACTTCCTTAAATTTGACTACAGCACTATCAGACAAACATCTGCTGTAGGAGTTTCTGCACAAAGGCTTATAGTCCAGTAATATGAACTCAAAGGTTGTTAAAAAAATGGTCAGACAGAAGAG
>NW_020851918.1:0-2405 GCF_000972845.2 Larimichthys crocea | reverse complement strand
AAATAAAATTGATTTGATTTGATTTATTTTATTTCAGTTTACTTTATTTACATAGCGCCAGATCATAACAAAAGTTATCTCATGACAGTTTTCCTACAGAGCAGGTCTAGACTATACTCTTTATAATATTACTTGCTGAGACCCACCAGTTCCACCACGAGCAAGCACTTGGCGATGGTGGCGAGGAAAAACTTCCTTTTAACAGGCAGAAACCTTGAGGTGTTGTTTAGCGTGAGCAGCCGCCCCATGAGCAAAGGCTCAGTCCTTGCTGTGGAAGCCCAGGGTTCGAATCTGACCTGTGGTTCTTTCCTGCATGTCATTCCCATGGGGGGGCCCAGCTGACATTATGTAAGAGGCAGGGTGCATCCTGGACAGTTTGACAGTCCATAAAAAGGTTGACAAGACACACAGCCTTCACACACATGGGCATTTTAGAGTCACCATTTAACTTGCATGTCTTTGGACTGTGGGAGGAAGCTGGAGTACCCAGAGAGAAACACACACAGATGGGGGAATGTGCAAAGTCCACACAGAAAGGCTTACTGTCAAGGCAACAGTTCCACCACGATCAAGCACTTGGCGATGGTGGCGAGGAAAAACTTCCTTTTAACAGGCAGAAACCTTGGGGTGTTGTTTAGCGTGAGCAGCCGCCCCATGTGCAAAGGCTCAGTCCTTGCTGTGGAAGACCAAATCAATTCAAATCAAATCAATTTTATTTGTATAGCCCAAAGTCACAAAGTACATTTGCCTCAGAGGCTTTACAATTGTACAGGGAGTGACACCCTCTGTCCTTAGACCTCGGTTCGAGTGAGGAAGAACTTGCCACAAAAACCCTTTTAACAGGGAAAAAATGTGGAAGAAACCTCAGGAAGAGCCACAGAGGAGGGATCCCTCTCCCAGGACGGACAGACGTGCAATGGATGTCACGTGTACAGACAAAATAACACAAACATATTGTACAATGACTGATAAAATGACAATGAATATTAATGAATGATAAAATGATTACAGTAATAGATATGGTAGTTAATAATGACAGTAGTAATATATGTAGTGGCGTCATGCAGGATCACAGCAGCGCCACGATCCACGAGAACCTGCAGAACGACAGAGCACAGAAACTCCGGGGAAGTTGTTTAGTAACATGCATTTAATGAGACATGTCCACAGGATGGAGAGATATGGAGAGATATGAGAGATATAGAGATTAATAGAGAGAGTGAGATATAGAGAAATCTAGAGATATATATATATATAGAGAGAGAGAGATTAGATAGAGTGAGAGGAGAGGGCAGAGAGGAGACTAGAGAGAGAGAGAGAGAGAGAGAGAGAGAGAGAGAGAGAGAGAGAGAGTTTTTCGGTAAGGGAGATGTGTGCATCTTCACCCAATACCTGCCTGTGCTAGGCATAACCCTCGGTGGGGTCCCCCGGCCAGTGTAATCCTATGGGAGCACTAACTAGGATGACCTGAGCCAGCCCACCTAACTATAGGCATTATCAAAGGAAAGTCTTCAGTTCTATTCGTTAAGTGTGTTGACCATGTCTGCCTCCCGAACCCAGAAGGTAGTTTGTCCACAGAAGAGGAGCCTGATAGCTGAAAGCCTGGCTCCCAATCTAACTTTTGGAAACTATAGGAACCACAAGGAACCCAGCGTCCTGAGAGCGCAGTTTCTAGGGTGGTAATAAGGTATTATGAGATTTTTAGATAAGATGGTGCCCTGACCAGAAGCGTTGTAAGTAAGGAGAAGAATTTTAAACTCTTATTTTAGATTTAATAGGTAGCCAATGCAAGAGCCAAAATGGGAGAGATGTGATCTCTGATCTTGGTTCCTGTCAAACACGTGCAGCAGCATTCTGAATTAACTGCAAAGTCCTAAGAGACTTTTAGAGCAGCCTGATAACAAAGAGTTACAATAGTCCAGCCTTGAAGTAACAAATGCGTGGACTAGTTTTTCGCATTCCGCCTGAAAGACAATGCGTCTGCATTTTAAGCGATGTTACGTAAGTGGAAGAATGCAGTCCTCGAAATTTGTTTTATGTGGACGTTAAGGACAAATCCTGTCAACAAAACAACTCCAAGATTCTTTACAGTGAGCTGAGGCCAGGGTGATCCCATCTTAAGTAACTAAATTCTATCGAAAGAGAGTTTCTGAGGTGTTTTGGGTCCAATTACAGAAACTTTCAGTTTTGGTCTGAATTTAACATCAAAAAATTGTAGGTCATCCAACTTTTTAATCCTTAAGGCATGCTTGGAGTTTAGTTAACTGATTGGTTGCATCAGGCTTGATCGTAATATAATTGGGTGTCGTCAGCATAACAATGAAAATTGATAGAGTTATTCCTAATACATGTTCCTAAAGGAAGCATATATAAACCTGAATAGAAGTGGTCCAAGTACAGAACCC
>NW_020851917.1:0-535 GCF_000972845.2 Larimichthys crocea | reverse complement strand
TAAAAATGGCCTTTAGCACATTTCTGTGGTGGCTTTTAATCTTGCATCAAACAGTGAACTGCACTGCAGACTGTATGCATGTACAAATCACCAGCAGTAAATATTGTGCTAGTACTAGTATTAAACTACAAGATGCAAAACAGATGCAAGCCTTTAATAAGAGTTATGTAAAGCTTTTGATGGGATAGTTAGGTCCCAGAGATGTGGTGACAACAGCTGCACAGAGGGGCCCAATTTGATTTTTTTGTCATGGGGCCCAAAATTTCTGGTGGCGCAGCTGACTGTAAGTAAGAAGTCTGACATTTTATAATTTTCTTTTTCCCTAAAGGTAAATCGTTGGTCTGTAAACGAACAAACAGGCAAAATACAATGTAACCCATGGCACATCGTTCTGTGTTGTTGCGTAGAGATGGGAAGTCTGAGTCTTTTTAGGGAGTCGGATCATTTGACTCAACTCACCAACATATGAACTGTAAGCAGGGGCGCCCTATAGTGGGGAAAGTTAGGACTATTCCAAGGCCCCACAAAAAATAGG
>NW_020851916.1:0-897 GCF_000972845.2 Larimichthys crocea | reverse complement strand
ACCACAATTGGCAGGTCTGCCACTGCCACCCTGTGATTTCACAGATGACAGCAGGTTCAACCTGAGCACATGTGATAGACGTGAATGGGTCTGGAGACGCCATGGAGAACGTTATGCTGCCTGCAACATCATTCAGTGTTATGGAATTTTCTCTTTTAGGGTTACATGAGGCCACGTGTGAGCCTTGTGATCCACGGCAGTATTAACTGTTTGTCTTATGACTAGGTGCCACCATATCTCACTGTGGTGGCCAGGGTCGAAGAGGCCTGTTGCTGCCTTCCTAGTCATAATAGATAGCTTGTTGTTGCCGTTCCAATCTGCGTAAGCGGACATCTGTGTCCCCAGACTAGAATATGTTGACAATAACACCTCCAAGAGTAAAGACATTCTCTTTGACTAATTCTGGGGCGTATAGTATTTCTCCACAACATTCAGCATGACCGGTTTGGTAGTGGGTCAGTGATGGTCTGGGGAGGCATTTCCCTGTAAGGACGCACAGACCTCTACAGGTTAGACAACAGCACCCTGACTGCTATTAGGTATCAGAATGAAATCCTTGGACCCAATGTCAGACCCTACGCTGGTGCAGTTGGTCCTGGGTTCCTCCTGGTGCACGACAATGCCCAGCCTCATGTGGCAAGAGTATGCAGGCAGTTCCTGGAGGATGAAGGAATTGATACCATTGACTCACCCCTATGCTCAACTGACCTAAATCCAATAGAACCCCTCTTGGACATTATGTTTTGGTCCATCCGATGCCGCCAGGTTGCACCTCAGACTGTCCAGGAGCTCAGTGATGCCCTGGTCCAGATCTGGGTGGAGATCCCCCAGGACACCATCCGTCGTCTCATTGGGAGCATGCCTCGACGTTTTCATGCATGCATACAAGCACGTGGA
>NW_020851915.1:0-531 GCF_000972845.2 Larimichthys crocea | reverse complement strand
GAAGACCTGTGCTAGCCAGCTGTCTTCTGTACTGAGACATCTGTTCAACCTGAGCCTGAGTCAGGAGAAGATCCCAAAGCTGTGGAAGACGTCCTGCCTGGTTCCAGTCCCCAAGAAGCCGAGGCCATCCGAACCAGCGGACTACAGACCAATCGCCCTCTCATCCCATGTGATGAAAGTCCTGGAGAGACTGGTCCTAGCCCAGCTGAGGCCACAGGTGAGGACGTTTCTGGACCCCCTGCAGTTTGCCTATCAGCCCCATTTAGGAGTCGATGACGCCGTCATTTACCTGCTGCAACGAGCCCATATGCATCTGGATGGTGGGGGAGGCACAGTGAGGATCACATTCTTTGATTTCTCCAGTGCTTTCAACACCATTCAGCCACTGCTACTGGGTGAGAAGCTGCGGGTGATGGGTGTTGACGACGCAGTGATCTCCTGGATTACTGACTACTTGACAGGCCGGCCACAGTTTGTCCGTCTGGGCAGTGGGCTGTCTGATGTGGGGGTCAGTGATACAGGAGCTCCACA
>NW_020851914.1:0-594 GCF_000972845.2 Larimichthys crocea | reverse complement strand
GGACGTAGTCTCTGAGACTCACCTGTCACCTGTCCTCCGCTGCTGTCTGACCATGGTGGAGCTTGAATCTGACAATAATAATAAAGAACATTTAATAATTTATGTTTCTATAAAGATTTAAACTTTACTCACTTCAAACAGCGTAAGAGAAAGAACTACAAAACTACAAAACTACAAAACTACGTGTATAAATCTGAACGTCAGACCATCCTGAGAGTTCAAAGTGTCTGTGGATCGTTACCATGCGTTACCTGATGTAATCTGATTACCTGTGGATCGTTACCATGTGTTACCTGATGTAATCTGATTACCTGTGGTCGGTTTATCGTCGATGATTTTTAAAACAAATCTGGCGCCCTCCGGAAGTCAACGCCCCTCCAATCAGACGGAGGCTGACGTCAGTGTTTCATTAACAGCTGGTTAATTAGGATAAAAACGTCACGGAGCTAAAGCTAAAGCTAGCTGCATGTAAACACAGGCCGGCTCTGTTTGTGTCGGAGCCGCTCTCTGCCGCCCCCCGCCGGCCAGGAGGACACAGCGGCCACCGGAGGAACTGCAGCTCAGCCACCAACATTCTTCTTCTTCTTTGGTGTT
>NW_020851913.1:0-645 GCF_000972845.2 Larimichthys crocea | reverse complement strand
ACTGTGCGGCTGCATCTCCTGAAATTACTCATTTACAGCTGTCTAGACCTGAGAGGTTTTCTGGTGAGTCTGGTGACTGCAGGCCGTTCATTACCCAGTGTGAGCTACATTTTGAGTTTCATGCAGCAGCCTTTCCCTCTGATCGCAGCAAAATAGCCTACATGATTTCTTTCATGTCTGGTCGAGCCAAGGCCTGGGCTACAGCGGAATGGAACCGCCGTTCGGCCATCTGTACTTCTCTGCCACTATTTTTAAAGACTCTTACACTGATTTTTCAGACTGTTGCTCCGGGTCAAGAGGCCGCCAAGGCCTTGGTTTCTATGCGTCAAGGCAGGCGGAGTGTTATGGACTATGCCATTGCTTTCAGAACATTAGCAGCAGAGAGTGGATGGAACCAACCAGCTTTGGTGGATGCCTTTTTTAATGGGCTTTCGGAGCAGGTTAAAGACTTTCTGTCTCCTCTTGACCTGCCTTCTGAGCTTGATGCGCTAGTGTCCCTAGCTTCCAAGATCGACAAGAGATTGCAGGAGCGTGACCGGACCAGGAACTTCCCTTCAAGTCAGCAATCAGGCACCTACCCTTCTTGGAGGTCCTCGCCCAGACGCATTCCGGCTCCAGAACTCACGACCAACACCAGAACTGACA
>NW_020851912.1:0-6879 GCF_000972845.2 Larimichthys crocea | reverse complement strand
CAAGGTACTCAGGAAAATTTATGGGGAGTGTTGCTGATCTGATGTCAGTTATCTGCACTGACTACACACCTTTTTTTATCGTAACTGGGGATTTTCCACATCACATAGGCAACCACATGGATCTACATACCAAAGACTTCTGTTCTCACTGACACCTTTGCCTTGTCACACCGTCAAAGGGCCCCACACACACTCGGGGGCAAACTCTAGATCTGGTTATCTCTAAGGTGTTGACATTTCTTCTCTGTTGTTGTTAAGGACTTGGCTCTCTCTGATCATTTCTGTGGTTCTTTGACTTACAGATATTCCAAACATTCAGAATAACCTCTGTGTCTGTTAGGAAAAGTACATAAACGAGAATACTAGTGCTAAGTTTATGGAGGCTATAGCAATGTACCAACTGTGAGCGCAGAGACAGTGATGAACTCCTGGATAATTTCAAAACTGGAAAAATCTCAAATGTCATGGATGCTGTTGCACCTATTAAAACTAAGATGACTTGAGTAGACAAGATCACCATGGAGGAAACTAGGTGGTAAAGGCATTGTGAAAAAAATGCAGGAAAGCAGAGCGTAAATGGAGAAAAACTAACTCCAATTCACCACAAACTTACAAAAACAAAGTCTCAGTAATTTCAACCATGAGTTAATCAAGGCTAGACAGCAAACTTCTCTAAAATTATTAATAAACTCAACAACACTCGACCTGTTTGCTATAGTTGATAGCTTACAACCCCCAAAAGAGATAGTTTCAGAACTCTCTTCAAAAGAAAAATGCAATGAATTGCTCACTTTCGATGAAAAAAATCAATCTTTAAGTTAAATATCAACAGACGAATCTACAAAATGATAAAGTGACGCAATCCCTAAAACCGCCTAGGAATGAATCAACTGTGATGTCAGAATTTAATACAGTTATCAAAAAAACAAGAAGAAACAGTTCAGCATCTTAAATATCACATCGCAGCTTTCTTGACACAATGCCATCTGACTTTTTTAAAACTATTGTAAAATCTGTCCAAACAGATCTGCAGCAAAAAATAAATTGCTCACTTCAATATCGGCACGTTTCCTAAACCCCTAAAAGTAGTGCCATCAAGCCACTCTTAAAAAAGCGAACGCTGGATACTTCCAAGTTAACCAACTACAGACCTGTCTCAAATCTTCCTTTATACGCCAAGATTGTTGAGAAAGTGGTTTTTAATCAACTCAGTAATTACTTGAACTCCAGTGGACTTTTTGACAAATTTCAATCAGGTTTTCGAGCTCACCACAGTACAGAAACAGCTCTTATTAGAGTGTTAATGAACATAAGGTTGAACACTGACTCAGGCAAAGTACAAGTTCTGGTCCTGCTGGATCTCAGTGCTGCGTTTGACACTGTGGATCACAGCATACTGCTGAACAGGTTGAAACATGGCAGGACTCCGTGGAACAGTCCTAGAATGGTTCAGGTCCTACTTGGGAGGAACGGAGTTATTTTGTGACCATTGGAAGTAATCAATCAGATCGAGTGGCTATGACATGTGGGGTTCCTCAGGGGTCAGTTTTGGACCCCTTTTGTTCAGCCTATATATGCTGCCTTTGGGTCAATTCTGCAGAATTCTAATGTCAAACTATCATAGTTATGCAGATGACACACAGATATATCTTGCGCTGTCCCCAGATGACTGCAGTCCTATAGAGTCATTGTGTAACTGTCTAGAGCAAGTCAAAAAATTGGATGAACCAAAATTTTCTTCAGTTAAATCAAGAAAAAAACTGAGGTAATTGTTTTTGGCAATAAGAGAAGAGGGTTGGTGCCAGTAAACACTTGAGGTTACTGTCCCTAAAACTAAAGACCAAGTCCGAACCTTGGCGTTGATAGACTCAGATCGACCTTAAACAGTCCATAAAACAGTCACCAAAACAGCCTTCTACACTTAAGAACATATCCAGAGTTAAGGGCTTATGTCCCAAACAGATCAGGAGAAGCTGATCCATGCTTCATCTCCAGTAGACTTGACACTGTAATGGTCTTTTGACTGGACTCCCCCAAAAAAAGTATCAAACAGCTGCAGCTCATTCAGAACGCAGCAGCTCGAGTTTTGACCAGAACAAAGAGAATAAACACATCACCCACCAGTTCTTAAGTCTTTACACTGGCTCCCAGTTAGCCACAGAATAGATTTTAAAGTTATGCTACTAGTTTAACAAATCACTGAATGGTTTAGGCCCACAATACATAACGAAATGTTAGTAGAAATATAGACCCAGTAGGGCTCTGAATCTACTGACTCAGGTCAGATAGTGGAGCACAGAGTTCAACCAGACACGGTGAAGCAGCATTTAGCAGTTTATGCTGCCCACAACTGGAACAAACTACCAGCAGGACTGAAATCGCCCCACCTCAGCACTTTTAAATCCAGTTAAAAACTTTTCTATTTTCACTGCTTATGGCTGAGCTCTTTTAAATGAACTTTTATCATAATCCAGTGATTCGTTTTGTTTTAAATTGTTTTCAAATTTGCTATTTTAATATTATTTTAATGACATTCTGATGTTTTTAATTAAATTTTTCTTCTCTTTTATTTTTTATTTCTATTGCTATTGCTTGTCTAATGTCAAATGTTTTTTCCTTGCCTCTGTGAAGCACTATGAATTGCCTTGTGTACGAATTGTGCTATACAAATAAACTTGCCTTGCCTTGCCTTGCCTTATGTACAGTGAGGACAGAATAGCCTAGATGTTGTTGATTTAAACAGTGACCATAGGCTAAATGGCGTAAAGTGTAAATGGAAAGAATTACGGGTGAATCAAGTGTGAAATAAGTCAAGTATGTTTGGTTTTAATAAGTTTGCAGTATACCCTTATGAAACCAATCATGTGTATGACAGAGACATATTTTGTGGTTTTACTGCAAACAAAGTATTTACAAAACAAAAACCCAAACGGTCGTATTGTGCTTAATCTGACGTTCACCCACACCCATTCACTCATTTCGTGCTGATGTTGTGGAGCTATTAACTCTCAATGTGTGGTCACGAATACCTGGAGGGTGACGTCTTTACTGTGTTTTACTGGCAGCTTCGTGGATATTATTATGGCTAAATGGAACTTCTTGAAGCAAGAATCTTTTTTGCAATTGTTATGTATTTAAGTGCAAAGGCACGCATGCAAATCAAACAAACAAACGTAAAAACACTTCTAATAATAATACAAAATACTATAATATATATATATATATATAATATATATATATATATATATATATATATAATAATATTATATAATACATTGCACAAAAACTTTGGGGCAAATGTCATCATCAGTGACCATAGACTAAATAGCGTAAAGCGTAAATGGAAAAATACGAGTGAATCAAGTATGAAGTCAAGTATGTTTGGTTTAAATAAAGTTTGCAGTATATAGGTTATGTTTTTTATCTACATGGACACCACTTGTATTTTCCACTATGCCCTTCTTCATTATTAAATAAATACCCGCACAACTTTTGAAAGTCCAGACATAAGTCTGTTGCAAATTCCCACGGTGACTCTTGTTTGCCAAAACATCTGTATGGCCTCGACGAGCTCCTGTTTTGTGCCTGGCTTAGCCTCCTTGCAAAAAAAGTCTCATGGAATGCCAGACAAGCTCAAGGGGATTCAAGTCAGGTGACTCTGGTGAGTTTTCACCCAGTTATACCCCTCGGACGCACGCCACGTATGCTCCAGCGCTGTGTGTTTTGGATCATTGTCTGAAGAAGCGAGATGACAGACCCAAAGTATGTCCTAATGTATGGTGCAGCGTGTTCTTTAATTTGGCCTCTTCAAAGTATTGACGGCCATTATCCCTCGAAGGTTACCATTGGACCTGCACCTTGCCGGGAAATCATTCCCCAAACATGCAGCTTCAGTGATGTTTTGGCTGAGTTTGGCAACGAAGTGGTCTTCTCCTGTGGAAACTCTGCTGGCGTAGTGCTCAAATGAAACTGTTGTCTCATCGTAAAAAGAACATTATGCCAGGTCTCCCCGATCTTGTTCCACAGAGTCGCCTGTTGCAGCCTTGCCGCTTTGTTGCGATCTTTTATCATTGGACAGAAGCGGGTCTGCCAAATTTCCAGCCCATACTCTGCGAGCACTGCGGATACGTGTAAACTCGACGAACTCCAAAATCGGACCGGATTTTGAGCTGTACTGCCCCGGCCGTCATCTCATCGTTTGCCTTTGTCATCTCGTCAATGGCATTTAGAATAGCACTGTGAAAAGAAGGAAAAATTAGACAAATCCAAAAACATTACAATTGCCATACAGAATGTGAATTCTATACTTTGTTATCGGTCTTTGTTTGTTTTACATTTATCCATTGATATGAAACTTACTTGTGCATTTTTCTCAGACGTGAGCGGCGGGGTTGTGGCTCCTGGTAGTGCTTTCTTATCGCTCTTTCTGACACTTTGATGCCCCGTGCTGCTAAATTTTTCTGAATCTCTTGCGTTGATTGTCCATTAGCTCGCATGTGACACACTTGCTGGGAACTCTCCTTGTTGATGCGTGTCATCTCGGCAGTTTCAGTTTCATTATTAGAAGTGTTATTATACGTTTGTTTTGTTTGATTTGCATGCGTGCCTGTGCACTTAAATACATAACAATTGCAAAAAAGATTCTTGCTTCATGGAGTTTTCTTTACGCCTGTGGGAATAACAGAAACTTGTTGCCATCATCCATCATCCATCATCACACATGATGGTTTCATAAGCGTATACTGCAAACTTTATTAAAACCAAACATACTTGACTTATTTCACACTTGATTCACCCGTAATTCTTTCTATTTACGCTTTACGCCATTTAGCCTATGGTCACTTGTTTAAATCCACAACATCTAGGCTATTCTGTCCTCACTGTACATAATTACTGAAGCGTCCTTTGCACCACTGGCCACATCCATGATTGTGCTCTGTCTCAGCTGATCGGCTCAGCCGGTATTGGACGAAAATGAAAAAGAGCCATTCATGTTCATGAGCACACTCCAATCACAAGGCTACTGTATAGTACACAGTACTCATACAGTACCAGCTGCATTTTCTGCTCTGATTTGTGTGACACTGGGGGGAAAAAAAAGCCCATCAAGTGCAAACAAAAGGTTGAGCAATGAGTATGCTTATGTGTTTGTGGGGTTTACCTGGCCTAAAGCGTGCCTTAAATACCTACATAACAAAGGGCTTCCAAAGGGCTGTTAATCACCAGGTATTCTCCCTCTTTAAATGGCGTCACACAACGATCAAACTGTGATCAAATATTCAACAGGAGGTATTATTGCTGTTGTTATTCTTCAATTCTTTTTGCAAATGGAGGCACCGCTGCAGCGGAATACACCGACTTTTAGAGAAAAACGCTCGTTCTGCAGTCTCTATGTCGCGCACACAACACCAAGGCCCCCCCCTCCAAATAAACTGTTAATTAAAAAAATAAAACCCTTGCTTGTATCGGCAGGTCTACACACAGGCCTTGCAGCCCTGAGACGTCCAAACCGTTTTTTGTAACTTTTTTAAGGGTTAGTTTGTTGTTTACATGCAGATGAGCGAGAAACAAAGGCAGCTGTCCAGGTGGAAGCAGCATTCAAAACACGAGAAAAACTCAAAAACTCTCCTAAAAACTGTATGTATTTTCGGTGGTGGCTGCTGATGTTTGAAGAGAAGTTCCGCCGACACCTTCTTATTTGTATAAACAAGTTTATTACAACAAGTTCAGTATCGTAACAAGTAGAAATACTTGGAGAGCTCCTGCCGAATGATGAGAGACTCTCCGGAACATACACGGGCAAGCTCTTATATACCATGGGGGAGCTTCCAGAACATGCATCTTTCAAATAAACAGGTTTAAACTCTTGTGTTCATAAAAGGCCAGGAAGAGAGAGAGACTCCTCTCCGGGATGCCCCACAAATGGCCTTGGTGTCATAAAGGCCCGAAAGAGGAGAGACTCCTTTCAGGGCATCCAACAAATGGCTCTTTTGATCTCTTGGCCTGATCTCTTCCCAAACCTGTTAAAATGGAAGATACACAGGATAAAAAAACACCATTGTGGACCCGAAGTACTCTTCTATATAATTACCTCAAAGTTCCAGATGACCTTAAGATAAAACAGCTACGGTGATAAACCAGTACTTCATGTAAACCATATTAGTCAAAAAATACATAATGTTATATAGTAGGGAACTATGCATCTATGTGCAGCACCTCATATTCCCCCCTTCGGCGACATACATAGTCCCGATAACAAAATATACGTGTTTTACAATGCTAACCCCTCACAGAAAATCTTAACCATAAAGTATTTTTAATGGAGTGTGAAAGCGAAAAACCTGTCTGGCAGCCATCTTACCGAAATATCCGTCCATCAATCTAGACAGAAAATTGTTTCACGGCCCCCCTGCCTCAGGCGGCCACATATAGTACTCCATCCAATAATTTTACTCATTATTATTGATATCACTAAAGCAAATACATATGGTACAGATTAACATTCAGATTAAACATCATATACATGCATTTCTGTTTCCATTTCCGTTCTTCTTTGTCACTCATCGGGGCTCACAGTTCCTCCACAGTGTTGATTAATGCCTATTTGATTCCAAGTTGTGATGATGTTTACCTCTGGACATTCTCGCAATGTCCTTGTCCGAGTCCAGGGTTATTTGTCCTTTTGATTGTTTCTATTGTGTCTCTGAATCCCTCTAACAGCTTGGGTCCTTGAATCATCGACCACCCTCATGGCGGTCCTCCCCCACTGTTGTTCTGAGGGAAACAAGAAAACACCAACCATATCTTTGCAGCAATATCATTATGCAATTAAAATCATCAATTCAATTCATATTCCATATTGCTACAAAGCTCCTATTA
>NW_020851911.1:0-1899 GCF_000972845.2 Larimichthys crocea | reverse complement strand
TTATTAAAGAATTGATGATGAATTACTGATGACATTGACCTATACATGGGTTCAACTTGTGATTCCCGAACTGGAGGTTGAATATAACAGCATATAACAGCAAAACATGCAGTGTATAAACATGTAATCAGAGGAAACATGTGTGTCACCGATGTGTGAATATATTGTTGCCACCCTGAAGGGCTTGCAAAGGCACTAAAAACAACAAAGGGTATTACACAATTACAATAAATACCAACTCAGTCTGTTTCACGAACAACCTGATTAACCCGCTGAGATTTATTGCACACACCAGGCAATACGCAGGATGCAGTTATAATATAAAAAACACATTTAACAACAAAGATAACCAAATATATACGACTCTTAATACTCAGTAGAAATCAAGGAACGTTTGAAGAAGATATTTCATCTTTCATCAGAGAAACACAAGATTATTTAGTGTGTTCAAAAGATCAATTTTACTGAAGCAGACTATTTGCTCTGAATACTAACACACTGCCTCAGCATCCGAGGAGCACCATTAAAAAAAATGCAGACTCATTGCTCTCTTCAGGCTAATGATGTCTGGGCTCATGTCTTCCTGCCCAGGAGGGAAATCCTTTAAAAACCTTGTAGTTTTCTTCATTATCCTGCAACACATGTAAACAATTTCTCTCTGTAGCACGCCAGAGTGTATCCAAAGCTATTTGGAAACTAAAGATTATATTCTGTGTAATTCTGAGAGCTCGTGATAGCCAGTGACATGTGGTCTTCATCATGGTTCTTTCTAATCGGGTTCACATTTGGAGTAGAATAAAAAAAGGCTTCAAGTGGTTGTTTAGTTACACTTTTCATGTGGTGGATCACCAGAGCGAGAGAGAAACATGAATGGAAAGGAAAGACAAAGGCTTTGGCACACTTGGATTATTTGCAGTTTTCCTTCATTGCTGTCTCTGGGTCAATTTTTGTGCCAGATTGTTGTGGTTTCTCCTCGTAGAACAAAACCCAAAATAGACAAAATAATCGTTTAAATAGACATATGACAATTTTGGCCCAATTTTCCCATGACTAATAACTTCACACTTCAGGAATTGTCAAAATGTGGGGACCCCACCCATCTGGAACTCCAAACTCTTTCCTAATACTCGCTGGAGAAGATCCCTCTCACATCTCCTTTGAGTTACTGTAAGTGAAGCAACAACGAAGCAGTAGACAGCAATTTAATAGCAAGACTTATGCAACAGTCTTATCTGTAGTTAGGGTGACCAGAGACTTAGAAATTTTGTTTATTTGTTATGGAGACTGGTTGCTACCCCAGAAAGGGAAATCCTAAATTTATCACCTCTGCAGAGGTTTGATGAGAATTGTGTTTTCTTGCCATTCTTTCGGTTCGGTTAGCTCGAACAGTGCTAATGCGTGTACATTAAATCTGGAAAAAGTGATGACAAAGTCTCTGTGGGTGTTATGTTGCGTGAGTCTGCAATCCTGGGGGGAGTGCTGATTAAAATACTTGGAGATCAGCGTCTTATGTGGAGCTCTTTGCTTGCATTCATTCCATGACAAAGGATTGACTGTATTCTCAAAGGATGATGACATATGGATGCTTTAAAAAGAAAGAACACATGGAAAGAACAATTACAGAAGAACTGACAAGTCACCCCACTTAGCTAATAAAAGTGTGGTCATTAAAGGAGCAGTCTGGTGTTTTCAGAAACGCACTTATTTGCTTTCTTGCAGAGAGTTAGCTGAAAAGATCAATACCACTCTTGTGTCTGTATGCTTAATATGAGGCAGGATTCTGTCCATGGGTAACAAAATCAACATACCAGCAACTTTAAAAGGTCATTAACTAACACCTTTGCTCTAGCCATTCTTTTGGAAAACTGTTTGATGATGTCATATCCAGGGTATCATGTT
>NW_020851910.1:0-12774 GCF_000972845.2 Larimichthys crocea | reverse complement strand
AACATCCTGGACTGGAAAACATTTGCATTTCATCATGATCTCCGCCGTTTTCTTGGCGGACGGGCCAGTTAGCCACAGCAATGAATCTAGGCCATTTTTGGAGACACCTGTCCACCATGTGAGGACAAGACAACGGCCGGAGCTTAGTTAGCCCAATAGGCCATGACCGTTTTAAACTCGTAGTGACCGAGGAGTAGTAAATCCGTCTTCCACTCGTCACCTCTCTTATACGCACCGCTGATACGCGTTCGGAAGATCCAACTTGGGAAATCTGGGCCTGTGGAGCTGGCAAAAACAGCGACCTAAGGGGGACGGGCAGAGCGGTTCTTATGTGTAATGTCATTAAAGTGGGATGTAGTCAATGCATGGTCTTGAGAAACCGTCTTTTTTTCCCACAAAGAAGAACCATGGCTCGGAGGTGAAGCAGAGGCGGCGAATCAGTCCAGCCTTCAGGGAGGTATCAAGATCCTCCCTCATGGCCTCTCTCCGGCCAGGAGGGGACCGCGTTACAGTCGCCTTGGGAATGGTGGAGCCTGGGAATAAGATCATGGCACAATCGTACTCGTCGATGAGGAAGTATTGAGGCGCGCCTTGGTTTTGTTAAATACCTCTTTAAGGTGGTGGTAGCTGGGAAGGTACGACTAAGGTCGGGCTATTCAGGGTGCTTTTGGATTCACAGTCACAGTTTATCATTGCGCCTGTCATCACCGGAGACGGTGTTTTTGTGGTTTTGTGGTATCCATGAGTGTACCATCTTCCCCAGGCCCATTATATGGACCGTCTCCCCAATTCAATGTGAGGGTTGTGAATGAGGAGGCATGGATCGTCCCAGAACGGGAGTATGTGAAGGCGATTTGAATAAGAAACAAGTTATGTCGTTTGTGTGTTATTGATGCGGCGATTGAGAGCTTGTATGTGTGTGATGGTTACAGTTCCGCTCCATTTAGTCTTAGCTGGATGGATTAGCCAAAAAGTTAGCCCTGAGCACTATCTTCTTCGCAACCCCCAGTCCCTCAAGCTTTTCCATAGGGCCCCTAGTCGATGAGGAGCTCCTAGGAGGTGGCTTCCGTTGCGTGGTGCATACCTGAACTGTGTTAGGCGGCGTGGGAAGAGGGCTGGGGGAGGTTCGACTCAACCTCCCCGGGGTTCTGGCGGGGAAGGGCGGGGTTGCGAGGGTGATGCGTTTGGCAGCCGTAAAAAAAGGCCAGCTGCCCTCCTGCTGGTCGTCGTCCTCGTCGCTCCTCCGGCGTCTAGCCGCCTGCCCAGCTGCAGGGTCCTCCTTCCCTGGGGGGACGGGGATTGCCGTGCACATGGGGGGATAACGGAGATGCCTGCCGTGCGGGGCTGTGAAGCGTGGAGTTCTCTCCGGTCTTTCGACCACTCCGTGGTTGCCGGAGCTCGCGAAATCCCGTTTTGTCTGTCCGGAGTGGCGAGAGCGATGAGCGGGGTCCAGGTTTGCAGGCAGGTCAGCGGCAATACATAGCTCCTGGATGTACGTCGCCAGCCCTTTCAGGAACAGTCGTATCCGGGCGGCGTTTTATTCCAGCCGCTCTCCGCGCCAGGGGCGAAGCGGATGGCGCTAGTCGCACCCCGAGTCTCTGCCCGGTGTCAGCCCGCTCAGTCCTCTGGCCTTCTTACGGTCGTGACACTGGGGTCAATGTCTAATGAGGGAAGTTTAAAGTTCCGTAGAGCGAGGCACAAAGTGAGAGTCACGAGCCTCACTCGGCGGTTGGCCAAGCTCTGGCTCTCCCGGTCACGGTGGGAAACCACTGATGCTGATCTGGATCTATTCCTGGTGACACGCATGAGGGGCTGTCAAAGTGGGGTAGGCAATAGTGAGGAAAGTTGCATGGCCTGGTTCCCCAGAGAAACGCTCCGGGGGCGACAGCTGGTCCCTACCCCTGCGCCTGGACGGAGCCGCGCTCTTGCAGCTGCTGGACGCGTCGGCGCAGCAGGGGTGGTGGGTTGTTGCCGTAGGTGGTGCACAGCTTCTCACCTGGCACGAGAGATCACCGGAATGCGAGCCATCGCGTCTTAAGCTCCTCCTGACGGGCGAGGCGATGCGGGATTCTGACGCCCGTCGGCGCCAGACCGCCATGCCAGCCTTGCTGAGTCCATTCTGGCCAAGTGTATGTAGCCGGGGACTCAAATGGAGGCCTCATATGCAGAGTTAGGCAGTAAGCTGTTTTTATTCATGTGACGGGAATAATCCTCGCTCTGAGTGAGCTAGGAAGGCCTCACTAACGGAAACAAAAAATCACTCCTCGGAGAAAAAACACTGTAACTCATCTAATAATAACAAATCAAAATCCATCTACGAGGAAAAACAAACAAAGGCTCTAAACATACAAAAACTTCATGGGGCGCTCACACACGCGGCTGAACCACCACAAGACTCGATACAAATTAACAAAAGGGATTTAGACTAGAATTTACAACAGAAAATCACTCATACGAGGAAGAAAGAACACAAAAGATTACTGAGTCACAGGCGCTGTGACTATTAACTAGGGAAAGGCTTTGGTGCACGCTACGAAGGACGAACACTTGGCACAGAAAAGGGAGACGCAGGACATATATACACAGGGAATGGTGAACAGGTGCGATAAACAATCAGGCGGGGAAGAAGACAATCAGACGGTGACACATGAGGAAGGGCAAGTGACTGAAATAGAGAGGGAGTTAACTTCAAAATAAAACAGGAAATGGACAGACAAACAAAAACACAGCTTCGACCTCACCGCGGTGTGGACACCCGATATTAACCCCTTGCGCGATGGATGCCCAAAAACAGTAACATATCAGTGGTGGTTGGTTCGTGGAAACACACGCCACCTGAGAATGGGGAAGTGCTTGCTGCGGTATCTGAAACAAATTTGTGTTTGGTATGATAAGCTTTCAGGGACCAGCTGTTGTGGAATGATGGCCAAGCTATTACCAGTGAAAAAGATCCTTTAAATTTTTCCATGCCCCAATCTTGTGCACTTTGGACTTCCAGAATCAGATAGTTGGAGGTTTGTAAGAAATGGTGAAAGAATAGGAAGCGAGAGAAATATGGAAACCCAAATGCTTCCTGAACTGAGCCCACACCCTCATTGTGTGCCAAACCGTCAGACTATCAGTCCATTTACCTGAGGGGAGAGGGATCAGGGACCCAAGCAGAGCCAAAATGGAAACATTTCAGACAGAACTCCATCCTCACCCATGTTGGACAGTCAGCACCATTAAGAAAGCGCGACCAGAAAGTAATACAACGTATAATAGTGGCCCAAGACGGAAATCAGGCAGCACCATACTTTGATCTTTTTTGTATTTTTGAAGATGGACTTTATTTAGTTTAGGGTGCTTGCCCCTCCATATATAGGCTGATATGAGCCCAATGAGCCAAAGAAAGATTTGGAAATGAAAATCGGTATAGATTGAAAGAGATATCAAAATTTAGGGAGGATGTTCATTTTGACAGAGTTGATCCAGCCCACCAGGGATGTAGATGGGGGTGACCAGTGCATCAAGCGCTCTTTCACATGATTTAGTAGAGTATAGGGGTGTACCGGTACACACTAGTCATGGTTCGGTACGTACCTCGGTATGGGGGTCATGGTTCAGTACGGGTTCGGTAGAACGGGGAACTTTTTTTTTTAAATCACATATAAAAGACTAGCTTTTTTTCATTTATTTTGATCAGACACCAATTGACTGGAAAATCAAAAACCATCTCCTATTATAAAAGTATAAATTAAATAGAATAAAACATAAAACAAATGTGTTAGGACTCCTAACACATTTGTTTTATGTTTTAATCTATGTATTTTTTCTAGGCAGCTCATGCTCCACCACTGCTCGTGTAAATGGCAGGGACCACTGGCTGGCTGATGTGTGCACAGGATGGAACACTGTTGCGTGGCTCAAGCACCTTTAATAAATACCGGGCTCCTCTACTACGGCATATGGACTCATAGATGTTGATATCTATCTCTAGTCTCTGTAAAAGAATTTGATGCTTGTAAAAGAATTTGATGGTCAATGTGTCGTTTTCAATGCGGGCACTAAGATCTAACAGGACAAGTACAGAGATGATGAGTCCTTTGTCTCTTATGCCATTAGGAGGTCATTTTAACTTTGACTAGTGCGGTCTCTGCTGCTATGATGCACTCTAAATCCTGACTGACTGAATCCTCAAATAGACATTGTTATGGAGAAAGTCACCACAGTTGATCAGCTACAGCTTTCTCAAGTATCTTAAAAGAAAGGGAAAGGTTTGATATCGGTCTGTTGTATTTGGCTAAAAGCCTCTGATTGGATTGGAGTAAGGACAGGAACTCGATTGTAAATATATGTAACAAATAAATGTCTGTAATGTTTTTCAGGTTGGATGAGTGAGGCTAGAACAAGACTTTCAAATGAATTATAATTTAGTTTAGGTTTAGGATTTAATTAATAGACTTGAGTCAAATATGGCTCCAACTCAACCACCTCGACCAGTACTTTGAGGATATGGTCTTATATAGATCGGAGGATGTGATTCATTTAAGCTAATATATTCATCCTCCTGCAGCCAGGTTTCAGTGAGACAGAACAAATCAATATCATAACAGATTTAATTCATTTGCTAAGACAGTTAGATGACAAAGACCTGATATTCAAGAGTCCACATTAATTCTCTTATTTGAACTGTTGGAGATGTTGATTTAATTTTTATTAAGTTTTTATGATGAACTCCTCGTCTGTGTTTATTCTAAATAATGGAGTGGCGTGGGACAGACAGTCTCTTACTAAAGGACTGGGTGGGCAGCTGCAGCTGCTCTAATGGCGGCGCAAGAACTGTGTAAGACTGCAGCTCTGCTTTCCTTGGTCTCAGCTCTGGGTTGTCGGCCATGTTTTGTGGTCCAGCTAATAAACTTGGCCATATTTCTAGATTGAGAGTGCTCCATCCAAAGTGGGATGGATGCACGTCTTCCTAATCAGACCAGGTTTTTCCTCCAGAAGGTGTCCAATGTTCTATGAAGCCCACATTGTTTGTGGACACCATCTCGACAGCCATCGGTTGTGAAATGACACTGCGGCTCTACTTCATCAATGGTCACATTGGGGAGGGGACCAGGAAACAACGGTAGTCCGACATCGTTTTGGCATATTCACACACCGATGTGAAACATTAATTTTAGTGTGACTTTAGTTGTGCTAGGTTTCGATCTTACCTTTCTCAACCATTGTCTCAATGTAACAGAGAGGATTGTCTACTTCCTTTAGGCCCCTCACAAATAGATCATCTTGTTGTTAGTACTACAGGCTCAGCACGGACAACTCTAGACTCTATTGCACTCTGAAAAAGAAGACAATTAAACAAGAGGCTAGCCCATGGTATAGCCAGCGACTCGTAAATTAAAACAAGAGACGCGTGAAATCGAATGAAAAAGGCGTGCCCTAAACTGGAGATCTCATCTAGTCTGGCAAGATAATCTCAAACAAACAGGAAGGCTCTCCGTAATGCCAGAGCAGCCTACTACTCTTCATTATATGGAGGAGAATAGAGAAAACCCAGGTTTCTCTTCAGAACTGTAGCCAGGCAAACGAGAATCACAGCTCTACTGAACCATCTAATCCTTTAGGACTAAGTAGCAGATGACTTCTGAGCTTCTTTAATGATAAATTATAACTATTAGGGACAAAAATCCATCACCTCTGTGCCCTTCAACAGGCATTGATCTGCATTCTGATACAGCATTTGGAAACAGCTGTAACCTGATATGTATTTAGACTGTTTTTCTCCCATCGACATTCATCAAATAACTTTAATCATTTCTGCAGCTAAGCCGTCAACCTGTCTCTTTAGACCCCTATCCCAACCAGGCTGCTCAAGGATGTTTTACCTCTAGTTAGTCATTCTTTATTGGATACGATTAATCTGTCTTTATTATCAGGGATATGTAACCAGTCCTTTAATGGTAGCTGAATTAACACTTCTTCTTAAAAAGCCAAATCTCGAATCCAGATCGGTCTAGCCAACTACAGATGAATCAAACCTTCCCTTTCTGTCTAAGATACTTGAGAAAGCTGTAGCTAACAGCTGTGTGACTTTCTCCATAACCAATAGTCTATTTGCGGATTGTCAGTCAGGATTTAGAGGCATATAGCACAGAGACCGCATATTGTCAAGTTACAATGAGCTCCTAATGGCATACAAAGGACTCATCTCTGTACTTGTCCTGTTAGATCTTAGTGCCGCATTTGACACATTGGACCATCAAATTCTTTTACAGAGACTGGAACATCAATTGGCATTAAGGAACCGCCCTAAGCTGGTTTAAGTCGATTTCTTAGATCGATCTCAGTTGTTCCACTCAGTGTGAATCCTCCATGCAGACAAAGTTTATCATGGAGTTCCACAAGGTTCTGTACTTGGACCACTTCCATTAGTTATAATATGCTTCCTTTAGGGAACATTATACGAAATCACTCTATCAATTTTCATTGTTTGCTGTGACACCCAATTTATATTTATCTGTCAAGCTTGATGAAACCTACATATTAATTAACTCCAAGCAGCCTTAAGGATATAAAAAGTTTACAATTTCTGATGTTAAATCAGACAAAACTGAAGTTCTGTAATTGGACCCAAACACCTCAGAAACTCTCTATCTAGAGACTTAGTTACTTTAGATGGGATCACCCTGGCCTCCAGCTCTACTGTAAAGATCTGGGAGTTTATTTTTGATCAGGATTTGTCCCTTAAGTCCACATAAAACAAATTTCGAGGACCTGCATTCTTCTACTTAAGTAACTTGCTAAAACCACACGCATCGTTCTCTCAGTGGATGCAGAGAAAAAAACTAGTTCCACACATTTGTTACTTCAGCCTGGACTATTGTAACTCTTTGTTTATCAGGCTGCTCCAATAAGTCTCTTCGGACTTTTGCAGTTAATTCAGAAAGCTGCTGCACGGTTCTGACAGGAACCAAGATCAGAGATCACATCTCTCCCATTTTGGCTGTCCTTGCATTGGCTCCCTATTAAATCTAGAATAGAATTTAAAATTCTTCTCCTTACTTACAACAAGCTCTCATGGTCAGGCACCATCATATCTAAAAGAGCTCATAATCCTTACTACCCCTCTAGAACCTGCGCTCTCAGGACGCTGGGTTCCTTGTGGTTCCTATAATTTTCACAAAAGTAGTAGATTGGGAGCCAGAGCTTTCAGCTATCGGCCTCCTCTTCTGTGGAACAAACTCCATTCTGGGTTCAGGAGGCAGACACAGTCAACACTTTTAAGAGTAGACTTAAGACTTTCCTTTTTGATAAAGCCTATAATTGGGGCTCGGCTCAGGTCATCCCTTAGTTATGCTGCCATAGGATAGACTCCGGGGGGGGGGACTCTCCCCCTTCTTCTCTCTCTCTCTCTCCTCTTCTCTCGCTCTCTCTCTCTCTCCTCTCTCTCTCTCTTCCCCTCTCTCTCTCTCTTCTCTCTCTCCTCTCCCTCTACCATCTGTAACATTCCTGTTCTCTTAATGCATGTTACTAACCAAACTTCCCGGAGTTTCTGTGCTCTGTCGTCCAGCAGGTTCTTGGGATCGTGGCTGCTTGCTTGGTCCTGCACAACGTCCACGACACATATTATTACTGTCATTACTGCTACCATATCTGCTACTGTGGTCATTTTATCATTCATTGTGATTCATTGTCATTTTGTCAGTCATTATAATTGTACAATATGTCTCTGTTGATTTGTCCTGTACACGTGACATCCATTGCACGTCTGTCCGTCCTGGGAGAGGGATCCTTCCTCTGTGGCTCTTCCTGAGGTTCTGAGGTTTCTTCCACCTTTTTTCCCTGTTAAAGGTTTTTTGTGGGCAAGTTCTTCCTCACTCGGAACCGAGGGTCTAAGAACAGAGGGTGTCACTCCCTGTACGATTGTAAGCCCTCTGAGGCAAATGTTACTTTGGTGACTTTGGGCTATACAAATATAAAATGTTGATTTGAAGACATATTTGAGCCTGTGTAACCCCAACATGTGGGACGCTAGAAAAGAAAGTTCCCTGCCACTAACCACAGTGCCACCATGCAGTCCACATAAGACAGTTCTTTGGAAACTAATACCGTAAGCAAAATGACCTTACTTGGAAAATCCCATATCTCAGGGAAGTAACAGCTTGAGCATGTTGGACCCGGCAATGAAAGGTCCATATGTGGAATGAGCAGCCTCTGAGACTCCTCTTTGTACAGATTATGTCTGGATTTTAAAACTGTGTACCGAGCTGTGTGCTGCTCTGTGGGCCCTGTCACCCTGGGGGAGCGCATTACTAACACTCCAGGCTGGGATTTGAAGCATGTCAGCCCATACTCTGCTGCTAATTAATCACACTCCTTTTGGCTCTTTTTTCTCTTCCATTAATTGGTATTTAATTAAGGTCTGCTTTTCTTTAATGACACAGAGACCAAGAGGCAGAAAAAGGACAGAGAGGAATGGGAAGAAATAGTAAAGAAGAGAAAATTAGCCTTAAAACTTACAGCTGATTTATGTCAAATCCTCCCAATTATCAGAGGAAAGAAGCAGATTTTCCCCTGTCCCCTCTAATGTAAGTGCCCTGAAGCGCTGCCTACTTCCTCTCATTGACTTTGTTAACCAATTGGGCCCTTCAAACAATGTGTTGCATGAGTTGGGAGAAAGGTAGGGACTGAAGATTTGGAAAAACAGAAACAAAATGGAGGCTCTGGACTGGCTGCTTGTTAGCATGCTTGTTAGATTAAAAGTGCATTGGCTGTGAGGTGGAGTGGGTCATCCACTAAACAGAATGATTTGTGGTTTGATCCCTGGCTCCCCCAGTCTGTATGTAGAAGTGTCCTTTGGCAAGACAGTGAACCCCAGATTGCTCCTTAACGTTGTGCCATTGCTGTGTTGCTGAATATCATGAGCTGATGAATGTGTAAAAGTCATAAGTAGTGTAAAAGCACTTTGAGTGGTCAGAAGACTAGGAAGTAGTCCATTTACTTATACATTGATACTTACAACTACATGGGAAAATGATAAACTTCAAACCAACCGGCTTATTTTAGTTATTGTAGCCGGTGCGGTACAGTCACAGGTAGCTTCAGTTAGCCGTCCCCTGGTAGTTCCTGAGCAGCCGGGAGGCTGGGTGACTGTTCGAAGGAGGCATAGCCCCAAACTGAAGCCCACGGTACACCACTAACTGTTCCACGTTTCAAACAGATTTTCCCCGCTCAGCGACACACCTGCTGAGAGGCCAACTCTGGTCATTGGCAGCTCCATAGTCCGAAACGTGAAGTTAGCGACACCGGGGGCCATAGTTAAATGCATCCCGGGGGCCAGAGCGGGCGACATCGAATCTTTTTTGAAACTGTTGGCTAAAGATAAGCGTAAATACAGTAAGATTGTTATTCACGTCGGCGGTAATGACCCCGTTACACCAATCAGAGGTCACTAAATTAATGTTTCATCGGTGTGTGAATATGCCAAAATGATGTCGGACTACGTAGTTTTCTCTGGTACCCTCCCCAATGTGACCAGTGATGACATGTATAGCTGCATGTCGTCATTTCACCGCTGGCTGTCAAGGTGGTGTCCAGCAAACGATGTGGGCTTCATAGATAATTGGACACCTTTCTAGGGAAAACCTGGTCTGATTAGGAGAGACGGCATCCATCTCACTTTAGATGGAGCAGCTCTCATATCTAGAAATATATAAAACAAATAGAAGAGGAGTCATCATAAAAACTTAATAAAAATTAAATCACATCTCCAACAGTCCAAAATAAGATAATTAAATGTGGACTCCTGAATATCAGGTCTTTGTCATCTAAATCTGTCTTAGTCAATGAACTATTATCTGATTATGATATTGATTTGTTCTGTCTCACTGAAACCTGGCTGCAGGAGGATGAATATGTTAGCTTAAATTGAATCCCACTCCTCCCAGTCATTATAATATCATGTTCCTCGAAGTACTGGTCGAGGTGGTGGAGTTTGAGCTATATTTGACTCAAGTCTATTAATAAATCCTAAACCTAAACTAAATTATAATTCATTTGAAAGCCTTGTTCTTAGCCTCACTCCCCAACCTGGAAAACTTCACAGCCAATTTTATTTGTTACAGTATATCGAGCTCCAGGTCCTTATTCTGAATTTTTATCTGAATTTGCAGAATTTGCATCAGGCTTGATCCTTAAAACAGATAAAGTAATTATTGTAGGTGATTTTAACATTCTATGGCAACCACAATGAAGTCTTAGTACTGTGTTTATCTCTCTATTAGACTCAATTGGCTTTTGTCAGAGTGTAAATAAACCGACTCATTGTCTGAACCACACTCTTGATCTTGTTCTTTAATATGGCATTGAAATGATAATCTAATAGTCTTTCCACAGAATCCTCTTCTGTCTGACCATTTTTTAATAACCTTTGAGTTCATACTACCGGATTATAAGCCTTTGTGTAGAAGCTTCTACAGCAGATGTTTATCTGATAGTGCTGTAGCCAAATTTAAGGAAGTGATTCCTTCAGCATTGAATTCAATGCCATGTGTCATGAGAATTTTTTAAGAAGAACCTTTGAATAAGGAGGACTGGATTCAAAGTATCAAAGTTTAAGTTGAATTTAATATTCTTGTACAAGAAGGAGCGTTTAACAGTGCAACACGCAAGAGGGTTACAGAGAAAAAGGCTCCCTGTGGAGCTCTGTCAGGTAGTTTTTATACAATGCATTCAAAATGGGCTGTCTCGAACATCTTCCCACTAACGATTTCCTTTTTTGGGTTTTCCCCTTAGTAATGAACATTATGTTTCTTGTCCAAATGACACTTCCTTTAGTCTGTTTCTCATGTCCTTGAACATTTTTAATTTCCTTTCCCAGGCAGCTTCAACATACACATCTAGATAAGGGGAATACAAAAGACAAAACACCATACACTCCCTCTAAGAGTTAAAACACCTGCAGCCCAGTACAATCCTAATTTTTATAACATTTCCCCCCCGTTTGTACTATTTTAAAAAAAGGTACAAACATAATGATTTACAAGAATAAAAATTAATCAGTGTTAGAAGTTGATTCAATAATCATGGAATGATGTGGGAGCGAAAAACCTGTCTGGCAGTTCTTTAACATCTTATTGTTTCATACTGTTACTTTCTAACAGGAAAATTCTCCACACGGCCCGCTGCCCCGGCGGCCAATACTTTTGTTAGTAACGTCAATCACTCAGTATGCTTAATTAACATATAAAAGGTAAAGTATAAATGTAAGGATATTAATTCTGATACAGCAAATGTATACGTACATTATGGAACTCTATAAAGAAAAATAAACTGGCTGATCGACTCATCGGACCCTTCCCCTGCTACGGGTGCTGTCCCTAAAGCGAGGAAAGAAAAAAACCTTTAAATGTGTATATCAATTGCCATCATTCTCTTTCTCTTAAGCATACATTACATCGAGATAAAACAAGTGTGTCATTCTCGCAGGGTTTCTCCTCATGGGCGCGTAGATTGACCTTCTACTCGCTGAGCTGGACACACTCTTCTACTCATTATCATTCCCGAATCTAACCACACCTTTCTTTTTAGTCATCTCGCGCCTCAAACTCATCAACTGCGGAGACAGGTTGATAGAAACAATTGTTGTTTCATTAGTGCAGTAGTAATCAATCTTTGTATAATTCTCTCATAGAGGAATACAACAGCATCCACAGGTGATACTACAGTACTGCAATTTCTACCTAGGTGTAAGGGGCTGTTTTTATTTATTACTTATCTGTAGGATCGGTGCTCGTTTGCAATGTGTCAGGTGTATCCACGTTGTTCTCTCAGCTATGCGTACTGCCAATCTCCGGGCTTCACAGGTGTCCTCTTGGTCGAGGACCGGCTCGTGGGTGAACTATAGACACAGTTTCTTTGTTCTTCAACATTTTGCTCATGTAATCTACAATTGTTTCTGTCCATTCTGTGTCATCTCCTTTAAAGTTAATCAAAGGTACTCTGTAAGGTCTACCATACAAAATTTCAAAAGGTGGACAATCCTGTATTATTAGTTTGTATGTGAAGACTCAGCATTGCTGCTGGCAAACAGGTTACCCATCTTTCCTGTCTCGTCCATGGCTTTCCTAGTTTAGCCTTGATTGTACATTCGCTCTTTCCAGTAGTCCTGCTGATTGTGGATGATAAGAACAATGATATTTCATTTTATGGAAAACAGTTCACTCAATTTATCAATTACATCATTTCTGAAATGTGGTCCATTATCACTATATATGATTTCTGGAAATCAAAATCTTGGTGCAATATGTGTTGCTAAAGCTTTAGCTACTGTTATTGCATCATTTTGTGTGGTTGGAATAACTTCAATCCATTTTGAGTATAAGTCTATGATCACTAGACAATACTTTTTGTTTTCACATTTATTTAATTCAATGAAATCCATGCATATCATATGGAATGGATACTGAGCATTAGGCATTTTACCTGGTCTTGGTCTTAATCTGCCTTGGGCATTCTGTTTTCCACACACTAGACATGATGCACAAAATGTTTTTGCATAATTTTGGAATCCATATGCTGTATATATTTTATTTATTAGCTCATGCATCCCCCTTGTTGACGCATGTGTTAATCCATGCGTCAATACTGCTGCAAATCGAAATAAATTTTTTGGAAGTATGTACTTGCCCTCTGGTCATTTCCATAACTCATTATCATATAGGTCGCCCCCTGTTCGCCCACAGCTTGTTTTTCTGATTCAGGTGAGCTCTGTGCATTCTTTTAAGATGT
>NW_020851909.1:0-757 GCF_000972845.2 Larimichthys crocea | reverse complement strand
ATTAGTTTACGGGCAGATCGGCCCGAACCAATATGGCGGCGCCGTTTACGTATCGCGACCAACGACCAACCCGCTCAATGCGGCGTCTATGTTTATATGTCTATGGAAACCACACCACTGACGTAACTAACTAACTAACGGGCTCATCATCACTTTGTTGGTGCTTTTTTGGCGAATTAGCACGCTCACGTGAGTGAGCACTGCAGAGACTGTAGATGCTAACCGCATGTTTGCTGGAAGTCAGAATTTGCATCCCTTGGTTAAGCGGAGCAAGTTTTCACGGTGCCTAAAGATCCAGAGGAATAAAATCAAGTGCACCCGTCAGAAAATCTCCACTGTCGTTATTCAAAGGCCAAGGGCTGCTACAGTGAAAACTTGACGCTGTATCGGAGTCATCCATCGTGCCCAGAAACATCAACTAGGAGACGCATGATTCCCGAGGTCCTGGATGCCACCGCTGCAGTGAGAGACTTTGGCTGACGTGAAGTTAAAAAACGAAACAAAAACATATGCACAATCAAACTGGTGGGGTAAGAAGAATTAAAGTTAGTTGACACCACAAGATGTGGGACATTCAAGAAACTCAGTGACTGTCCTTTTGAACAATTTTGAAGAATGTCAAGTGCTGTGTATACAACGGTACAAACAAATGTTGCCATGCAATAGTGTTTAAGGGCAGTTAAGATACTTCAGCTCATACAGAGTGATTCCTGTACCTAGTGATAGTTCACAGAGAAAGGGAAAAAATTATTTGACA
>NW_020851908.1:0-537 GCF_000972845.2 Larimichthys crocea | reverse complement strand
CCTGTCGCAGACTGAATGAAGAGCCACTCGGCTTTGTTTGGTCACTTTAAAAACAGGCTCAGCCTGGACTGCTGCTGGAGGAGATAAATAAATAAATGAATAAATAAATAAAAAAACTCTTTTGTGCAGCTTTAATCGTATTTTTATATACGTTGGGCGACAGCTTTAATGATTTATGATGCTATTTCTCCTTGAAAATTAAAGCCAAGTTTACTCGATACACTCGATCTTTGCGGAGGAATAAATGAAGTGGACTCCACGAGATAAAGTGAGAAGACAAACGGTTTGTCAAAGCTGAAGTGAAGGACATAAATCTATATCAAACCAAAACATTTGCAGCCGCTCAGCCTTCCTCCTGAAACAGATTATGTTTTGGTGTGAAGTGACGATAGAGGCGGCGTTCAGACGCTGCGCGGCCCGACGTCACGCCGTCTAACCTGCTGCGTTCTGATCCAGCAGCAGCAGGTGAGCGACGTACCTTGATGTGCTCCTGGAGCTGGGCCTCGTGCTGACGGGACAGCTGCTCGTGCTGCCGCT
>NW_020851907.1:0-743 GCF_000972845.2 Larimichthys crocea | reverse complement strand
ACTCCTGATAATCTGGATTAAAACCTTCTGGGACAGCATTAAACACCGCCGGCTGGGCATTACACGCACGCACACACACACACACACACACATAGACAGAGACACACACACTATCTTTCCCTCTCTGTATTTCTTCATCAGACTGTGTGTGTGTACACAATTGCATGTATACGTTCAGGCTTTACATTTATCTTGTGTTGTATTCAATTTCACTTTCACCCATTTCACTCAAACCCTTCAATAAAAAGTAGTTAACAGTGATCCGTTACACTCTTTCATACCAAACACACCTTTTTACACCAGTTCACAAAGATATTCCAACTCTTAGTAATGTGCAGCAATGGCAGTGTTGGATGAGAGTAGGTGGGCCTTGGCCTGACTGGCCCAGCGGGGGTATTAGGTTTGATTGGATTGTGGTTGGGGATTTGTGTATTAAACTGAGATTACCAAGTGATCCAGCATTTCGCAGGAAAATCCACACAGTGGTGAGAGGGAGAGGTTGCAGAGGGAGTCCGCTGACCTCCTGCATGAAGCCTGATTCGATGGTTTTTGGATTGCCCTACTGAGTTCTGGGTTCTTGAGTTGTGTTTCCTGTTTAATTGATTCTCTCCCGTGTGCTCTGTCCCACTCTCAGTCCACTGTATTCGATCTATTCTGTTTCATTCTGTTCTGTTCCCTCTTTTTCTGTTTGGTTCTTCTGCCTCTATCTTTTAACCTCTGTTCCTTTACTCAAGAATCAAGTT
>NW_020851906.1:0-1456 GCF_000972845.2 Larimichthys crocea | reverse complement strand
CCTACAACATCTGCTACGCACAAGAAAGTCCTTTTTCTAATATTTTTAGCCTCCTGGCAGAAAACGGAACCAGAGGTTTCTGGAGTCAAAGAGATGCTTTCTAACCGAAAAAATCCCTCCCCTTCCTCTCTGCACGTCTGCCAGCCGTCGCAGAACAGTAGCTGGATTGAATGAGGGAGGGGCCGGACACATATACAAGAGATGTACACACACACACACACACACACACACACACACACACAGAGAGAGGCAGTGATTAATTCAAATGTAAAAACAAATACACACACACTCACTGGAAACTCCTTCCCTCTTGTTCCTCTCTAAAAATAGTCTTGATATTTGGACAATGATGTGCATTGTGTAGGAGTGGCACATTACTGACTACAGGACTGGACACAGTGACCTCAGCTTCAGCTGCAGATGGTCAGTGAGGGCATGTGTTGAAGGTTCTCTTGAGGAGAAACTCTTCTTACTGATTTCGTCAGTAGAACAGCATCTGTGATCACCACTCTCAATGATTGTCTTTAGATTATCATTATTCAGGCCTATCATTTTATTTGATATAGTTTGCATCCGGCACCTTATCCACCAAACCAAACTGCGTAAGAGCAAAGACTTTCACATTTTATCATAGGAAGGGTTAGCTCTCTCACTGAGGGCTGTAACAAACACACACACACACACACACACACACACGTATGTAGGTGTTGATTGGCTGAAGCAGCGTCCTGTGTATCCTTATCATCTTTTTTATTGCATGCATTCTTCTTCTTTGTCAGAACCTGCCACCTAAATTACCCATGATGCATTTTGATTTGATTCATTCAACTGTTTTGGGTCTGTTATGCTAAACCAAAGACGAGGAGACAGCTACAGAGGTCTGGTCAGCTCACTTCTTTTTGACTACTGCTTTTCAGACTCTCAGTCCTAAGACACTGACACTGACTCAAGTGACATCACTTAAGGACACTTAAGAATTCACACCTGTGGAAACAAGAAAAAGGCTTTATAAGACTGCTTTCAAATATGAAATACTCTCTCTTTGTAACACCTGTAACAGGTAACTGTAAAAAATCTATCAACATCTTCATGAAATATGTCATAGGTACTACCGCTAACATGCTAGCAAGCAAAGTTAAGAAAATTCACATATTGTAGAAAATTATAGAAAGTCTTTTTTTCTTATTATTAAGCTGGTCTATGGGCTGTATAAATACTCAAAAGTATCAAAACACACACAGAGAAAAGCACACTTTAAATGAGAAATCAGGACTTCTGTAAGGTTGTGATGTCACAACTGTACAGTCACTGTCTTCAGCTGTGCTCCCAGTGTGTGTCACTCAGGGAACAGTCAACCCACGAAGAGAGGCTCATTAATTAATAAGACAAAACTACACTAAACACCCTGTTCTTGTTAAGTTAGCCACAGTAAGAAAAAAAATAAAACTGAATTGAG
>NW_020851905.1:0-586 GCF_000972845.2 Larimichthys crocea | reverse complement strand
CCACAGCCACCTTCTTCTTCTTCTTCTTATTGTTTTTCTGGGAAAGTAATAAAAAATAAATAAATATCTGCAGTTGAACAAAAGATTCAAGCAATGTCTTCAAGGATTTTTCATTTTTTCATAACTCATGAAGACTCAAGATTTTTAACGTAAATGCATCCTCACCTTGGAAAAGACGTTGCGGAAGAAGTCAAAGAAGCGATTGCTTTTCTTTGCTTTGGTTTTCTCAACACCAGTTGGGTCTTCGTCCGCCATGCAGTCCACCAACTCTCGCTGAAATGGCATCAGGTCTGTACTTTCACCACCACTGGAGGAGGTAATGGTGGTTGTCTCTTGGGAATCACAAAGGCCCTGTTTGCTCTGTGCAGTGCAAAAAATTGTCCAGTCGGTGCTGGGTGACCTGACAGGCTCATCCAAATATGCAAGTGGAGCTGGATAAACTTTTCTCTGATCTCTACTTGAACACCTCTTCCCTTTTTCACAGTCAGTAGATTGCAGTGTCTTTAGAGAATCAGTGTCCTCCAGTGTCTGTTCACCCTCAGCAGACTGCAGTGTCTTTAGAGAACTAATGTCCTTGGGTGTTTTT
>NW_020851904.1:0-1115 GCF_000972845.2 Larimichthys crocea | reverse complement strand
TTCAAGCTTTTTTTTAATTAGTTTAATAAAAGTTGAAACATCCACTGAGGCTGCTGGATAAGTTTGTTATTGGATGTTGTTTGTTTTGTAATGATTCATCCACTCAGTTACGATCAGCGTTATGACGTTAGGTACTGATTGTTTTCTTTAATCATTATAATTACAGTGGTTACAGTTTATGTTCACATTTCCTTGTAACATCGGAGGATTACAGTGTGACAGAATAAATGTGTCTATGATGAAGTGAAAAGCCTGGTGTATTTGTCCTCTAAATGAATAACTAAAAACCTTTTCACAACCATCCTTCAAATTTGTTTAGCTCTACAAATAATAATAAAAAAAATACAAATACAGTAATACAGATTCAATAAGGAGCTCCACCTAAAGAAACTCAAATATTTACACAACAACCAATAAGAAGATATATGTTATTGAATATTTAATATCATTATGGATATTGTTTATCCATAATGTTTGATTGACAGGTGAAGAAATGTCACAACAATCAAATGACAGAATTTAACCCTTAAATGACTTCTGTCTATTTCAGTTTACACAACTCTGCAGTGTCTCCAAAAGAACAGTAAAACCGAAGTCCAGCATAGAGAGGCTGAGTGAACGTGGTCTGGACTCTGTGGAGGAGAGTCATGGTTTCAGAAACGCTGTAGAAGGACAGAATACCTGCACTGTGATCCAGGTACACTCCAACTCTGGAGGACCGAGGACCTGAGACAGGAGTTTGGACATAGTTGTGCCAAAATGTGTAACTGTTTTTTTCACATCCTAACTCCCAAGATTTGTCATTGAGTCCAAATCTACATTCTTTTAAGCTCCCTGCTCTGCTGATATTCTTGTATGTGACTGCAACATGAACTCCTCCTCCTCTCCACTCCACCTCCCAGTAACAACGTCCAGTCAGACTCTCTGTGTTCAGGACCTGCCAACATGAAGTGAATCTGTCTGGATGACTAGAATAAGACTGTTCTTGTCTTGTTAATGTTGCTTTTCTGTTCTCCTCAGATAATAACAGCTGTGTGTTTGCTGTGTTTGGATCCAGTGTGAGTTCACGTGAATATTTTAAGAATCCAGATCTGGTCTTGGGCTCTGGTTGTGAA
>NW_020851903.1:0-538 GCF_000972845.2 Larimichthys crocea | reverse complement strand
GTGCAGCTGCTGGGAGCGAGCAGACCTCTGGGCTTCATGATGACGCTGGAGTGTGTGGGAGCCGACTCAGAGGAGGCAGGAGTGTGCTGGAGATTAAGTTCATGTAGATGCAGGTGTGCAGAGCACAGCCACTTCTTTGGAGTGTTTTAAATACACCCACTGCTCAGCCTGATTAACATTTAAAGAAGATGCAGTATACCTGGCTCCCATACTAATTACTATGGGAAAATATAGGATGAGAGGGAGAGAGCATTAATTATTAAAGTTCGATGCTTTGCTCCTTACGATCATGCATGTTTGAGCTCGGTCCATGTCAGCGCTTAGCATCAGTGTAGACAAAAAAAAAAACATAAATATGTGACGTTTGTGATGCCAAAGGTGCTTAAAGAACAACACGTTCAGCCATTTCTCCTTTATTCTGTGAGTTTATCACTGAATAATATACCACACCCTTCAAAATAAAGCTTCGAGTTGGAACCTAAAGGGGTTCCTCATGGTGCCATAGTTCATTCAAGGTGCAATATGTCATAATTTGAAT
>NW_020851902.1:0-517 GCF_000972845.2 Larimichthys crocea | reverse complement strand
GTACGGTCTAGACCTGCTCTGTATGGATCGTGTCATGAGATAACTGAAGTTATGATATGGCAATCTATAGCAGCAAAAGATGCTTCATTCTTTTACTGCTGTCACGCACCTGGTGTGAGTTGACGCCGGTCAGAGGACGGAGCTAAACCGTGGCGCAGCCGTTCTGCGGCACTTAGGTGCCCTGTGTGAGTCCCCAGTAAGCAGCGTCCCAGCAGCGACTCTCCACGCTGCAGCGCTATCGTTACGTATCTTTGTGTCATGAGATAACTGAAGTTATTAATATTTTCATGGATTAAAGCAAAAAAAAAAGAAAAAAAATAAAACCTTTGACTGAAGTGTTTTTAAGAGCTGCAGCCAAGTCATATTCTTTATTTGTAATTTATGAAACATGTTACAGGTTACATTACTTAACACCTGCTAAAAAAAATACATAGCCCCACTGCACTCATAACCAAGTTCTCAAATGCAGCCATCAAGCTTAAATACTTGACGAACAGTGTTTTACATGAGGGTGATC
>NW_020851901.1:0-2080 GCF_000972845.2 Larimichthys crocea | reverse complement strand
GTTGTTGTGTTGTGTTGTGTTGTGTTGTGTTGTGTTGTGTGTTGTGTTTGTGTGTTGTGTTGTTGTGTTGTGTGTTGTGTGTTGTGTTGTGTTGTTGTGTTGTGTTGTTGTGTTGTGTTGTGTGTTGTGTTGTGTTGTGTTGTTGTGTTGTGTGTTGAGCCTGTCCTGGAGAAAATGCTGATTCATCTTTAACGGAACCAGGGCATGGTTAGCTTAGCTTAGCATAAAGACTGGAAGCGGGGGGAAACAGCTAGCGTTAAATCCACATGACTGTGGACAGTGAGCTCTATCCTCCGTCTCTGTTAAACACAACCTGCAGTTCCTCTAACGTCCACCTGAGGCTGGCTCCAGAAGTGAGTCAGTCTCCATAAGTCCCCATGTCCAAATGTCCAACTTCACAGCAGAAATAAACATGTTTACAGCCTGGTACAAAAAACAGTTTTGGTCTCTGTAGCTAATTTCCCCGTTCATGACAACTGTACTGAGGGTGAATTTATATACAACTCACCTGTTCACATTATATTAAGGCTTAAAGTTATGCAGGATTAAGAGCGTGGACGCTTTGACTGACAGGTGGAGGCTGAAGCTTCACCACAGTCTGTGGCGAGGACGTGGTTTGGATGGCGTCATGGTCAGGTGACCTCCTGCTGACGTGACACGGAGCAAAGCTCGGAAAGATTTCAGCCAATAGTCGTCGAGATACAGACGTTAGCGTGAAGCTAAAAATACACCAACACGTCTGTAGGTGACACCTTTGATGTTGGCCACGCCCCCTGTCTCTGAGCTCAGGTACGTGTGAAAATCATTTTAACATCATGTTTAATATTTGTCTGCTTTATGAGAGAGGTAAGAATCTGTCAACAACAGGAAGAGCGGCAGAAAACTGTTACAATCTCACCCTAACATTAACCTAACGTTAACCTAACGTTAACCTAACGTTAACCTAACGTTAACCTAATGTTAACCTAATGTTAGGTTAACATTAGGTTAATGTTAGGTTAACATTAACCTAACATTAACCTAACGTTACGTTAAGTTGACGTTTGTATTTTGGCTCTGAGCTCAGGTAAAAAAGATTCAAACTGAATCTCGACGTTTCTTTTTTGTTCAAATGTCGATCAATCAAAAAATGATTGATCAGCCGACATGTTCGGCTCCAGACGCTCCAACATCAAACACCTGTTGACAGTCCTTCAGGTCTCAGAGACCAGTTTCCTGATGCAGACGCCATCACAGGTCTCACCTCCCTGCACCGCCCTGAACCCTCGCACGCAGTCTGGAAACCTCGCAGCTGAACCCTCGCCGTCACTGCCTCACACTCTTGAACCCCCGAGTCTGAACCCTCACAGTCTGAACCCTCGCAGTCTGAACCCTCCCAGTCTGAACCCTCGCAGTCTGAACCCTCACAGTCTGAACCCTCACAGTCTGAACCCTCACAGTCTGAACCCTCACAGTCTGAACCTCCACAGTCGACCTGCGCAGTCTGAACCTCGCAGTCTGGAACCCGCACAGTCTGAACAATCCTGAACCCTCACAGTCTGAACCCTCTGAACCCTGACAGACAGAATTCAGGGGAAACGTGAAGGGAAGTTGGACTCACCCTGCAGTGGCGGCGGCAGTGGCGGCGTTGGTCTCGTTGGCGGCGGCGGGGTCACTGCCTGCACTCCAACATAGCCGAGCACCGAAGCAACACTTTCCTGGGAGAACAAGTTGTCACCATCCTCTCATCCTCTCGTTTCTCTCCACAGGTGGATGCAGAAAGCCAACGGGAGAATCCAGCCGTCTGATTGGACGATTTGTTTTTATTTAGTTGGTTTGATTTTGGCGAGAGGAGAAGCGTCTTCCTCTGTCGCTCTGCTCGCGCCGCGCCTTCTCTCTCCTCTCTGCCTTCGACAGCAACTGTGAGGAGGATGCTGGCTGGAGCTGGCTGTGTCTCGTCACCCGTGGCAACCAGTTGCTATAGCGATGGACCCGAGCTCATTGGGAGACGGAGGTGATGATAGAGACATGGGGAGACCTACGGAGGGACGGAGAGTTTGTTTACATGGAGTGTGTGTGTGTGTGAGAGAAAGAGTGTGTG
>NW_020851900.1:0-2409 GCF_000972845.2 Larimichthys crocea | reverse complement strand
AGTTATCAAGTAATTTGTAAAATACTGTGGCTTGTTTCTTGTCGTAAATATAGTTTCAACTTTAAAAGTCTCTAATTATTTTAGCTGCACTCTGCAGACTCCATACAGTCAGACTGAAATCTGTGTTCAAATCAGAGAGGAGAATCATCATTGTCACTGTCATTGTCTTTGTCGTCAGTCTGGAACTTTGGTTTATTTCTCATACTGTCTGTCTTTGCTGTCTTTACTGACTCATCATCTGAGTGTCTGTCCATCGTCTTCTTCTCGTCGTCTGGTCCTCTCTCTTCTAACTTCATCTGTCCCTGTAACACAAATCACTTATTTTCAGCTCTGTTTTAACTTTTCAAATATTTTATTGGAACGCTTTTAAAATCTGAATGATTTATTTATTTACCTGCTCCAGTGTTTCAGGAAAGTTCCTGTTCCTGTGGGGGGAGATATCCAATAAAACAGACTTTAAATGAAGAGCTGTGTTGACATTTTAATATGAAGAGTTGTTCAGAGGACTTACATGAAACCGTGGTTGTCTGAATCCTCCTGATGTTTCGCTGTCCTCTTGAACCTGAAAGGTTTTAAAGATAATAAATTAGTTTTATACAGTACACGATCCTCAATGAGCTTTCTCAGTGTGAGTCTGAGATTTATCTTTACGTGAGTCCAGCCTTAAAATGAAATTATATAACTTTTCTCCATGAATTAACAGATTTTAAATCACTTTGATGTCACACTGACTTGTAATCAGATTAATGGCGTCTCTGTCATTTCGACTCTGTGCCCTGTATATCTGTTCTTGTACTATGCAACTTGTCAGGGTGCGATCACCCGCGAGAAGTATGGACCGATTCACCACTACTTCACTGATTTTTGGTGAAACTGGATCATATTTTATGGAAGAGTTTTCCAGTTTTCCCTCTATCCTCCATCTGCTCCCCCTCAACGACAAACAAAGAGTTTCTTAATGGCAGTGCTGCTGTGAAATGTATGAGTCTATACTGTGAAACAAAAGTCACAAAAATACATCTTTCTTTATTATTCAATTTAACTTGCATTATCTGAGTTGTTGACAGTCAATGCTGACATACTTAAAAAGTTAATGTGATGTATAAACAGCTGCTTGTTGATGGTCTCCTTTCTCACCTGATGATCAAGGCGACAGTAGCAGTCAATCCCACCATGCTCACGGCCAACAGGACGCCAAGGGCGATGACCACAGCCTGGTTGGAGTCTTGAGGCCGCCCTGTTACTAAATCAAAGTGAAGACTGTCCCCAAACACCTGGACTAGCGCCTGCTTCACATCATCTGACTGGCTCTTCACTTTACTGATGGATCAGACACAACAGATCAGGAGGGTTACAGCTCCAACATGATTGGTCATACCAGTCACATGACTATCACCAAAATATCTAATGACAGGAGAGATCTGTGAAAAATATGTTTGTTCATTATTGAAAATCAAACTCACTTTTGAACCTCTTCAGAGGAAATGACTTCTCCTCCGTTCTCTAGACAGATGAAGCTGACCAAAGTCTTCACAGCTGCCCTCGGCCTTCTGGACTCAGAGGTTTCTCCGTTAGCGCTTGACACAGCGATGACATTCACAGTCCAGCCCAGAACTGCACCTAAAGACCTGCGAGGAAAAAATAATTACAGTATAAAGACTAAATGTCAAAACAATTAATAAATCACAAGCTGAACTTGTCTCACTTCTCCAGCTCTGGGACTTTCTTCTCCACAGTGTTTGCAGGCTGGTTCAAGGACATGACCACCACGTCACTGCTCGCACTTCCCTTGACCTCAACCTGTGGGCAGAACATGTTTTTTAAGGGCTTCAGCCATTATGGATGTGGTGCACCCTTGAACAGGTTAGTATTGAATGACAGTCTCTGTCATCATTCTTTCTTAAATTATTGTTTTCAGGACATACTCGAATATTTTCCTTATTTCTTAACACCGCGCCTGATTTAAATTTTTTCCTTTCTAACAATGTTGATTCATTTTCCTCCATCACCGTGAACTCCGTTCCTTCACACTCACCTCCACCTTGGTTGTAGCATGAAGACCTCTGGGGTCTGTGGCCTTCACGTCCACTGTAGCAAGCTGTCCAGCGACTGCCTCTGCTGACACCACGTACACAAGACCCGAGGATGGTTCTACATCAAAATGAGGACTGTCTGCAGCCAGGCTGTAGACCAGCTGACCCTCTTCACCCACATCAGGGTCTGAAGCCTGCAGAAATAAATGTTTGACACAGACAACAAGATGATGATGCAAATTATGATGTGACAATGTGTGAATTATAGTTTACAGTAGGTGTCAGAGGTAGCAGGGCCTCTGGGAAACACTAGTAAGACTTTGATCTTATTTAAAACTTCCTGATCATGATGACCAAATATTTCTGAATGTTACCC
>NW_020851899.1:339-749 GCF_000972845.2 Larimichthys crocea | reverse complement strand
GTGTGTGTGTGTGTGTGATTCTGTCTGTCTCTATCACATCCCATTCCAGTCGTACCTTCAGGTCATTGGCATTCTACCCGGGCCTCACACTCGTAGCGACACTGAGATTATTACTGTTACTGCCCTTTGTTATTTACTCCAATCTGTCTGGTGTGTGTGCATGTGTGTGTGTCTGTGTGTGTGTGTGTGTGTGTGTGTGTGTGCGACTGATTTAGATCTTGAACATGAGAAATTTTTAAGACGAGCAGCAGTGTGAAGAGACACTAATGCGTAGTTTGATTTTCTTTATCGTTTACAACATTTTCTGTTTATGTCGCCGTGTTTGTCGCCTCGCTGCTTGACTCTCGTTGTCATTGGACGGTTGACGCAGTTGCGAGCGTGTTCTTCTACGAGCGTCTATTTACCGTGTG
>NW_020851899.1:0-329 GCF_000972845.2 Larimichthys crocea | reverse complement strand
TGTGTGTGTGTGTGTGTGTGTGTGTGTGTGTGTGTGTGTGTGTGTGTGTGTGTGTGTGTGTGTGTGTATGTGTGTGTGTGTCCACGACGTTTGCTTATCGCCTTTGCAACATTTGTTGGTTGTGTACACAACACACACTTCATTCCACGGCTGTGTACACGTCCATTCAATCTGTTGAATACATGATGAGTGCTAACTGAACTCAAAGCAACATTGTGAAACTACAATAAACTACATTTGAGTGTGATCAGCTGAACAGTGTCTCTGTCATCAGAAGTACGTAGCGCTCACACAGCAGCAACTCTTTCACTGATTCTGCTGAAACTGGA
>NW_020851898.1:232-528 GCF_000972845.2 Larimichthys crocea | reverse complement strand
AAAAAGTGAAATTTATGAGGAAAAAAAAATGAAATTTATGAGAAAAAGTCAAATTTACGATCCAGCTCAAGGTTTATCAGGAAGTAACATGAAACAAAGGTATTTGTCAAGAGACATTTTGGATTAATTTAAACAAAAGAAGGTGAGGTAAACTAAAAAAGTCAAAATTATAAGAGAAAAAAAGTGAAATTTATGAGGGGAAAAAAGTGAAAATTATGAGGAAAAAAGTGAAAATTCTGAAAAAAAAAAATTAAATTGTGAGGAAAAAAAGTGAAAATTATGAGAAAAAAGTGAAA
>NW_020851898.1:0-222 GCF_000972845.2 Larimichthys crocea | reverse complement strand
AAAGTGAAAATTATGAGAAAAACGTGAAATTTATGAGAAAAAAAGTGTAAATTATGAGAAAAAAAGTCAAATTTATGAGGAAAAAAGTGAAAATTATGAGATAAAAAAGCGAAAATTATCAGGGGAAAAAATGTGAAAATTATGAGAAAAAAAGTGAAAATTATGAGGAAAAAAAGTGAAAATTATGAGGAAAAAAAGTCAAATTTATGAGGAAAAAAGTGA
>NW_020851897.1:0-600 GCF_000972845.2 Larimichthys crocea | reverse complement strand
GTCTGCTGAAACGGTTGTCTGTCTTTGAAGATCGTAGTGGGCTAAGACAGGTGAGGTAGCGAGGGCGTCCTTGAGTTGCTGGAACGCTCGCTTTTGTAGATGATCCTATGTCCAGGCTGTTCCTCCCTTCAGCAGGTCATACAGGGGGCCTGCTGCTGATGCCAAGTCTGGTATGTATTTGCTCATGTAATTGATCATGCCCAGAGCTCGTTTGAGTTCATGAATGTCTGTTGGTTCTCGTAGCTGGCTGATGGCTTTTACCTTTTCTGGGTCAGCCTTGACTCCACTGGCATCTACTATGTGACCCAGGAATCTCAACTCCCGCTGTCTGAACACACATTTGTCTTTGTTTTTTTTTTGTTTTTTTGACAAATATCTTTATTGATTTTTCACTTAATTAGCAAACAGGCACATATGCACAAAAACAAAACAACAGGAACAAGAAGGCACATTAACAGACACAATCATCAGAGACAACAATAGATATAGAATCTGGACATTAACATTGGTTAGTAAAATAAAAGAGTGACATGAGCAAACAAAGGACAATAAGTTACACAGTGTCGGATAGACCCCCTCCTTTCACAAATTCCATAAACG
>NW_020851896.1:0-1207 GCF_000972845.2 Larimichthys crocea | reverse complement strand
CTTCGAGGTACAGTCAGTATTTTTGAACTTTGGCATGGGTTAGGGTAGCAATTTCCCCTTGCAGCCAGTCTTAATGATAAGTTAAGATAATTGCCTGCTGGCTCTAGCTTCATCTCTGTGGTGAGTGGTAACATTTTTATCATTGAACCCTGGAAAAAAAATCATAATTATTTTTCAAGCCTACTATAAAGCTTTCACTAAGACTAAAGTTCAATCCACTCAGGCCCCTTATACATGCGTCTGGACCTGCATCGTGACGGCCGTCACGCCTTCAGAATCACCAGGTTGTGGAAGGAACTGACCAATGGAGTGGATGCTGTCTTTTCCTATGCTGACAAAATGTATATGATTAAGGTAGATCTTTAAGTGACTAATCAGAATTGTTCCTGCTTTCATTAGAAACCTTAAGATGTGTTGAAGTTAAGACTAATATCACTCCTGTTCTGCCAAACATCTGCAGGATGATCAAGTTTACATCTACAAAACTGGTCCTTACTACACCCTGATCGAAGGTTATCCTAAAACTCTGAAGGAAGAGCTCGGTGTTGAAGGACATGTGGATGCTGCTTTTGTCTGTAATGATGAACACACAGTTCATATAGTCCAAGGTACAGTTATTGGGATGCTCAATTCTTATTTTTTGGGTTGAACTTTTTTTTGGGAATATTATAAATATAATAGTAAAACTTTTGAAATATGGGTAAACAGAAAAAGATTGCTCAAATTAAACAAACAAACAAACAAACAATATTTATGTTTGCTCACAAGTGATTAACAAACATCTTTTTATATATATTTCTTTCCAATAGGAAAAAAGCTCCTTGATGTCGACCTAACTGCCACACCCAGGGTCGTGACCCAAGAACAGCTTCTACCTTTGTCCGACATTGATGCTGGTCTGTGCGATGCAAAGGGAATTCAATTGTTCAAGGGCTCGCACTTTTACCACTATGATGGCGTTGCAGTCCTAACTATGAGCAGAATGGCCCCTCTGGCTGAGGATATTACATCAGAAATGTTGTCATGTCAGGATTAGGAATAAGGAATGAAAAGATATTTCACACTGCTTATCAGTGTCTCCAAACAAAACAGAGTCAAACATGACTTATTCAGACTGGATGAAAGATCCATAGTACAGAGTACCACAGTAAAAAAAACTACCAAAAGATCTGGATTTGTGGCCCAATGAAAAGCAAGAAAGTTGCAT
>NW_020851895.1:0-2733 GCF_000972845.2 Larimichthys crocea | reverse complement strand
TATGTAATAAACATCAGATTATATTAGATTATGGAATGAACATAACATTATATTAGATTATGTAATGAACATTAGAATATATTAGATTATGTAATGAACATTAGAATATATTATATTATGGAATGAACATCAGGATAATTAGCTATGGAAGAACATCAGATTATATTAGATTATGAAATAAACATCAGCTTTAAAGATTATGGGACTGAACATCAGATACTTAGCTTATGGAATGAAAACATCAGATTATATTAGATTATGGAATGAACCTCATATTAGATATGGAAATGAACATCAGATCTAAATGTTATGGAATGAACATCAGATTATATAAGATTATGAATGAACATCAGATTATATTATGTATGGAATGAACATCAGATTATATAAGATTATGGACATGACATCAGATTATATTATGTTATGGAATGAAACATTCAGTTTATATAAATTATGCAGAACATCGATCGATATGGATGAACATCAGATATATAAGATATGGAATGAACATCAGATTATATTAGCTTATGCGATGAACACAGATGATATTATGTTATGGAATGAACATAGCTTTATATATGTATGGAAGAAACATCAGCTTATATAAGATGATTGTAATGAACATAGATTAATTAGAGTATGTAATGAACATCAGATATTAGACTATGTAATGCACGTCCGATTATATTAGATTATGGAATGAACATCAGATTATTATTAGATATTGTAATGAACATCATTCTATTCGTTATGGAATGGAACAATCAGATATCTATGTATGGACTGAACATCAGCTTATATTAGATTATGGAATGAACGTAGATTATATATATCTATATTTATATTATGGAAGAACGTAGATTTATTATTATATTATGCGACTATGCACATCAGATTAATTCTATATTATGGAATGCACGTCAGATTATTCGATTATGGAATGAACATCAGATTATATTACATTATGCTTCATAACATCAGAATATATTATATTCTGAAATGACCGGTCAGATTATATTAGATTATGGACTGAACATCAGATATATTTCATTATTGAATGACGTCAGATTATATTCGTTAGGAATGAACATCAGATATATTCTGTTATGGAATGAACGCAGATTATATTATTTAATTAATCTGGAAGACGTCGATTATTAATCTTATTGGAATGAACGAGCTATCTTAGCTATGTAATGACGTCAGATATATTAGATATCGGAAGAACGTCAGTTCTCTTATATTATGGATGAACGTCAGATTATATTAATTATGGAAATGAACATCAGATTATATTAGTTATGGACAATAAGACCGTGCAGATTATATTCGATTATTAATGAACTGTCAGATTATATTTAGATTATGGAATGAAACGTTCCGATTTATATTATATTATGGAATGAACATCAGATTATATTAGATTATGTAATAAACTCGATTTATAGATAGGAATGACCGTAGATTTATTATTATTACTGGAGAACGTCAGCTTATATAGATTGTAACTAAAACATCAGATACTTATATATGGAATGACACGTAAGATTATATTAGATTATGTAAGGAACGTCAGATTCTATTAGTTATGGAAGAACGTAGATTATATTATATTATGGAATGACCATCGATTAATTAGATTAGTCCTAAAATCAGATTATATTATATTAGGAATGAAACGTCAGATTCTATTAGATTATGGATGAACATCAGAGTATATATATATGAATGAACATCAGATTATATAGATTATGGAATGAACATCAGATTATATTATGTTATGGAATGAACGTCAGATTATATTATCTAATTCTATTATATGTTGGAAATGATGTCCGATAATTATATATGGAATGAACGTCAGATTATATTAGAATTAGTAATGGAACGTCAGCTTATTATTAGATCTATGGAGAACGTCCACTTTATATTTATATTTATGGCTATGAACGTCCGATATATTAGATTATGGAAGTATGCACATCGATCACTAGATGAGTAAATGACCGTCAGATTATATTATCTAGGAATGAACTCCGATTATATAGATATGGACTGGAACATCAGATCGATTATATTAGATTATGTAATGAACGTCAGATTATATTATATTATGGAATGAACGTCAGATTATATTAGATTATGGAATGAACATCAGATTATATTAGATGATGTAATGAACATCAGATTATATTATATTATGGAATGAACGTCAGATTATATTAGCAGTTGCAGTTCCTCTCTTGTCCGGCAGGTGGCGGTACTGTGACGTGTCTGTGAGCGACAGTGAGGTAGAAGAAGAGGCGCAGTGTTGTTGTTTGTGGCGGAAGCGGACCGTTATGATCCGGGCGTGTTAGTGTCGGTACCAGCACCGTGTTCGAGTCTTTAAAGAGTTTCTACGACCTGATCTGAGGTAAGACTGACCGTCACAGCGACAGTCTGCTCAAACACACTTCACTGTGTTAGCATTAGCTACTTCCTGTTAGCTCCGAACAAACAGAAACTCTTCAGAACTCTCAGTCCAACATGAACGGCACCGTGACCCGGTTCTGTTCAAACACCGGAGGGTTCGTTTGGTGAAGAGAAGAAGTCTGAAAACTTTAGCAGCTTAGCTAAGCTAACGATTTAACCTGATGAGTTAATCTACAAACACCAGTCTGTAGGAGCTAACATGCTAACAGTCAGTCACTGTATACAGTTATATACACTCTACACTGTATGTGAGGACAGTAT
>NW_020851894.1:394-548 GCF_000972845.2 Larimichthys crocea | reverse complement strand
TTTTGTCTCTAATAGTTATAATTTTGTCATTAAAGAAGCTCATGAAGTCATTGCTAGTTAGACCTAAAGGAATAGATGGTTCAGTACAGCTGTGATTCTCTGTTAGCCTGGCTACAGTGCTGAAGAGAAACCTGGGGTTGTTCTTATTCTCCTC
>NW_020851894.1:0-214 GCF_000972845.2 Larimichthys crocea | reverse complement strand
GCTGGCTATACCATGGTGCTAGCCTTCTTTGTTTAATTGTCTTCTTTTTCAGAGGTGCAATAGAGTCTAGAGTTGTTCATAATGAGCCTGTAATACTATCAACAAGATGGTCTATTTGTGAGGGGCTAAAGGAAGTAGACAAGTCCTCTGTTACAGTTAGACATGGCATTGAATTCAATGCTGAAGGAATCACTTCCTTACACACCTGACACTT
>NW_020851893.1:0-826 GCF_000972845.2 Larimichthys crocea | reverse complement strand
AGCGAGATATTTAAGAATGAAAATTTGCTCTTTTGGCTGGTTGAGAAGGGGTCATATTTGAATGAACTCCTCCTAGGGATTTTTATCCAATTACCTTAAAACTTGGTAGGTGTGTTTATATAGAGCTCCTGAGTAAAAGTTATCAAAATGATGAATTTTGAGGAAATGGTATACCATAAAGTTTATGGTATACCGTAGTATGAAAATGAATGGATCGCCACGCCCACACCGTTTCCTCAAAATTCATCATTTTGATAACTTTTACTCAGGAACTCTATATAAACACACCTACCAAGTTTGAAGGTAATTGGATAAAAATCTCTAGGGGGAGTTCATTCAAATATGACCCCTTTTCAACCAGCCCGAAGAGCAAAAACTGCGATTTTCATTCTTAAATATCTCGCTTCCTGTTCATTGTAGCCCATTGCTCCAAGAGACTTTTTTGTAGGTCTTGCCATGTTCTACAATTCGGCTGAGGTTTCATAACTCTGTGTCCAAAAGTGTGGCGGGGCTGCCTCAAAGTAAAATTCAAGGGGGCGCTATAGAGGGTTAGTTATGGTAACCGTAATTGTCATTATCATCAGTTACTTATGGTGTAGGCACAGTTTATGGCATAAACTGTGCCTACACCATAAGTAATTGATGATAATGACAATTACGATTACCATAAGTAACCTTTAATTAATGATTACTTGATTACTTGTTTAACATAACCTGGAGTATTGTAACAAAAATAATTTCCCCCAGGGATTATTAAAGTATTTCTGATTCATTCTACATTAATTATTACATTACATGTTGAGTAGAGCCACACTAAACACATGAC
>NW_020851892.1:0-1412 GCF_000972845.2 Larimichthys crocea | reverse complement strand
TACTGTCAAACATGGGACAGCTCTGTTAACGAAATTGTATCACAGTGATTTACACTGTGACAAAAACCTCCTCACTAACTACTTCTGCTTTTTGAGTCTCTGACACATCTGGACTGAGTGTGAAGCCACCAACCAAAGATGTTTGTAACTTCCCTGAATATACAATGAAAAATTAATGTTCCCAAATCTTCTTAATGGATTCTCACAATTTTCAGTGTTCCATGTGAAAATAAGATAACTCCATGAATACTGCATCATGAGAAAGGCCCCAAGCCAACTGCTACACACTGACACTGTTACAGAAACAAATATTTAACAAATAAACCTGACAACAGGTCATGTAGATCCAAAGAGTCCTGAATTGTCTTTAATTATTCAGTCAGAACCATTTGGATTAATCAGAAAACAGATGAAACGTCTCATTTGAATCACTCGGATCATCCTCAGGGACAAGGTGGTGATGGGGAGGTGCTGGGTTCTGTAATTGTAGGTCTGAAAGACAGAAACACTAATGCTGAAAGAACAACATCCAAGAACTGACTGACTCGAGGAACTTAAGCTGAGAGATCATTGGTCAGATATGTTGATGTCAGAATTATGAATGAACAGGATTTGAAAGTGTGGGAAAATACAATTAAAGGACTAGACTGTAGAGAGGAAAGAGCAGGAATACCCACCAGAAAGAAAAGTGAGAGGAAAAAGATTTTACTTGTTGAACTTTTCTCAAATTTCACAAAAACTACACTTTTTTTTCTTCAACTAAATCAGGTGAAACAAAATGTTGTCGTTGATTAATGCATGAAATCAGTGTTGAGTGTTGAAGCTCCTCCTCCTCTTCTCGTCTCCTCAGTGTCTTTATAAGCTTCAGTCTCTCTTCTCCTCACACTCCAACCCTGCTCACCTCTCAGCTGGACAGTAAGAGACGTTTACACCACACACTGACAACATGCTGGGGACCCTCTGCACTCTCATCACTGCTCTAACATGTAAGGAGGCTGACTTACTGCAGCTTTGACCTCATGTTGGATTCATCAGTCTGTGTGTTTCTCTTGACTCCATGTCATCTTGTTTTTTCCAGGTGTGAGTGGTGTGACGGTGGTGACACAGAAGCCTCCTGTTGTGACACTGAGGAAAGGAGAGACAGCCACCATGGACTGTAACCTGGGAACTGTTACTAACTCTGTAGCTGTATGGTACAAACAGATTCCTGGAGAAGTTCCTCAGTTTGTATTATATTTTCATCAAAGCCATAGCTCTCCAACTTATGGCTCTGGCTTCTCCTCTCCAAAGTTCACATCTACTCATCAGTCACAATCAGATTATCGTTTGATCATCAACAATGTGGAGGAGGGAGACTCAGCAGTCTATTACTGTCAAACATGGGACAACTCTGCTAAGGAGGACGTATCACA
>NW_020851891.1:0-667 GCF_000972845.2 Larimichthys crocea | reverse complement strand
TACATTTAGGTTCAAATGTGACCTTAACTATAGATACAGAGAGACACTGATAATGTGAGACACATACTGTTAGATGGTAGATACTGTTAGACAGATAATGTTAGATACTGACAGAGAGATATTGCTAGATAAAAAAATTTAAGATAAGTAATGTCTGATAGATATTGTTAGATACCATTATGTATATATTGTAAGATACTGTTCGATATATAGGTACTGCAGATAATGTTAGATATTGTTAGATAAATAATGTTGTATAGAAAATGTTAGATACTGTTACATTAATAATGATAGATAATGATAGATACTTTTAGATAGATGCTGTTAGATACTGTCACATAGAAAATGTTAGATAATGTTAGATATATCTTGTAAGATACTGTTCAATAGGATAATGTTAGACACTGTTAGACAGATAATCTTAGATATTGTTAGATAAATAATGTTGGTTAGAAAATGTTGGATACTGTTACACAGAAAATGTTGTGTGTTAGATAGATAATATTAGATAGATATTGTAATATTAGATACATTGTAAGATACTGTTCGGGAGGTACAGCAGATAATGTTAGATAGATACTCTAAATATTGTTAAATGCTGACTCTAAACACTGATCTGTTTCTCAGGCTGCATGTTTCCTCTGTCAGATGTCCTGTGATATCTGGA
>NW_020851890.1:258-884 GCF_000972845.2 Larimichthys crocea | reverse complement strand
CAGTTGTCTATTTAGTTTTGTTCTTTGTAAACCTTTTGCATCACACTACAACATCCATCTGTCCATTTCCTTCTGCTTATCTCTGGCCGGGTTGTAGTAGCACATCCCTTTTCCCAGTAACGCATTCCAGCTCCTCCCATAGAATCTGGAGGCTTTTCAAAACTAGATGGGTTATATAGTCCCTCCAGCAACTTCTGGGTCTGCCCCATGGTCTCCTGTCAGTTGGACGTGCCCTGAACATGTCCAAAGGATGGCACCCAGGACTGATGCAAATAATCACCTCAATCTCCTCCCATGGCCTCAAGCCATGGGACTTGGCTGGGCACAGCCCAAAAAAACACGGTTTATTACAATTATTACAAGTTTATTTGTTACTCACTACATAGTTTGAATGTAGAATAGTATTGTACTTTAGTATGGAAACTGACAGCTGTGGACTTGCATGTGGACGGTGGATGCACATGTGCTTCTATATGAAAATTTGTGGTCTGCATATGCACATGCATTTCACATATGCACACTTGGAAACATGATGGTGGCCACTTGAGAGCAGAAGAGAATTTCTTTTCTTTGTGGAATTTGGTTGAACAAGCAAAAGTATAGCAACGCCAAAGCACTGAACACAC
>NW_020851890.1:0-248 GCF_000972845.2 Larimichthys crocea | reverse complement strand
GTGATCTTTTGAACACGTCTTGTTCTCAGAGTCAGAGAGGACTGAACACTGCAGAGTCACTGAGTCTCCTGGACAGACTGGATCAGACACTGTCGACCACTGAACAACAGTGTAGTTTGATGTCCTCTGAGAGTTTCCTGTGCAATACAAAACTCTGTCAAAAGGATGGGGTCTGCACACATGTTTTTAAATTTTAAAAGGGATTTTAGAAAGGTTCAAAGTCGAAATGTAACATGAGCAACATTTGT
>NW_020851889.1:0-22004 GCF_000972845.2 Larimichthys crocea | reverse complement strand
TAAACCTTAGGCCGTCCTAAATACAAGATGAAGAGTAACAATCCACAAAATTAAGTGTGTTTGTGACTGTACTGCATGTTTCTATATACTTAATATTTCAATTATATCACTGTGGAGGGGGCGTGGTGCATCAGCTGCAGGAGAGAGGTGTGGAGATTGCGCGGCTGCACGCCGCGACCCGGTGCGGAAGTGGCTCGACCCCCCGGTCTCCGGTTTAGTCCTCACCTCACTCCTATTTCCCCCCCAGTCCACTCACCCACTACCTCCCCTCACTTTTTTACTTTTGTTCTACGCCCCATCCCACGTCCCGTTTGCTCGCGGCTTTTCCCCTCTGTCCCCTTTCGTGCACCACCCCCCCCCCTCTGTCTCTTAGCCCCCCCCGCTCAGGTTCGATTGCGGAACACCCTGCCCCACACAAACCCATTTCACCCCGTGTACACCATGTGGAGAACCACTCATGACGCGCCACAGAGGAGGGATACCCCTCTCCCAGGACGGACAGACCGGCAATGGATGTCAGTTACAGCAAATCACAGCACACATATTGTACAAATGACTGATAAAATGACAAATAATTCAATCTGCATGCTACAAATATTCCCCGTAATAGATATGAGTACTAATGACATCCTAATATGTCTTGGGCGTCATGCCGATGCACACGCAGCAATCCACTCTCCACGCGAACCGGCGGACGACAAAGCACAGAAACTCCCGGGGAAGTTTGGTTATACATGCATAAGAAGACCGGGTCCACAGATGGATAGATTGGAGAGATAGGGAATATATAAGAGATAGAGATAATAAGAATAAGACAGAGAGTTGAGATCGATAACTATCGAGAGATCTATAGAGAGCGAGCTTGAATATATCATATAATCGAGAAGCGAGCTCGAAAGGATCTAGCGAGATAGAGAGGAGCGAGCGCGCGAGCGAGAAGGAGAGAGAGGGCGATAGCGAGGAGCCCTCGCGATAGCGATAGCGAGACCGAGACGCAGAGAATTTCGGTACGGGCCTGTGTGCCTCTTCAACAGCCCAATACCGTGCCTGGCTGCGCATCACCCTCGGTGGTGGTCCCCCAGGCCGTGGTATCTATGGAGCAGAACCGGGCTGCACCTGAGCCCTCCCCTGAACTATCCAGGCTTATCTCAAACAGGAAAAGTCTAAGTCGGTTCTTAAAGGTGTTACCGTGTCTGCCTGTCTGGGGTGTGTGCCCCGAACTCCAGAAAGGTAGTTGTTTTCCACAGAAGAAGCCGGAATAGCTGAAATCTATGCTCCCAATCACTTTTGAAACTATATAGGACCCACAAGAAGCCCAGCGTCCGAGAGCACAGTTGTTCTAGAAGTGGTATAAGGTATTATGAGCTCTGTTTTAGATAGAGAAGGTGCCTGACCATTAAGATCTTATTTAAGATCAGGTTCTAATCCATTTTTAAATATCTATTCTAGATGTAATAGGTCGCCAATGCAAGGAAGCCCAAAATGGGAGAGAATTTGATTCTGATCTTGGTTTCCTGTCATAACAACGGCAGCAGGCATTCTGAATTGAACTGCAAAGTCTAAGAGACTTATTGGGAGGATCAAGCCTGATAACAAAAGGTTACGAGAGTCCAGCCTTGAATTACAATGCGTGGACTATTTTATCCTCTGCATCCCCTAGAGACAGATGGCTCTGATTTTGCGATGTTTAGTAAGTGGAGAAGCAGAGTCCTCGAAATTTTTTTTATGTTGACGGTAAAGGACAAATCCGGAAAATCAAAAAACAAGCCAAGATTCTTGTAACATGGAGTCTGGAGGCCCAGGGGGAATGATTCCCATCAGAGAGCCTAAATTAACTAAGTCTCTAAGAGAGAGTTCTGAGGTGTTTGGGTCCCAATTACAATAACTTTCAGTGTTTGTCTGAAATTAAAACAACAAAAATGTAGTCATCCAACTGTTTATATCCGTAAGGCATGCTTGGAGGTTTAGTTAATAGTGATTGGTTGCATCAGGCTTGGATCGATAATATAATTGGGTTCCGTAGCATAACGAATGGAAAATTTGGATCGCCCTATTTTTTCCTCATGATGTTCCTAAAGGAAGCATATATAAACTGAATAGACGTGGTTCCAAGTCCAGACCCTTGGGACCCATGCACCTTTGGTCTGCGATGGCGAGTCATCATTGACGGAACAACCGCGCTCGATCTAAAAAGGTCAGATTTAAACCAGCTTAGGGCGGTTCCCTTTGATGCCAATTTCCGAGTTCCCAGTCCTCTGTAAAAGAATTTGATGGTCAATGGTTGCAAATGCAGCACTAGATCTTAACAGGACAAACAGAGAAGTCCTTTGTCGCTTCCACTTAGGCATGGTATCATTTGTAACTTTGGACTCAATTCGGTTCTCGTTGTGCATATGATGCACTCTAAATCCTGACTGAAAATCGCTCAAATAGACTATTGTTTAGGGAGAAAGATCACACAGCTGATTAGCTACAATTGCTCAATAATCTTAACAAGGAAGGTTTGAGAATCGGTCTGTAGGGTTGGCTAAGACCTCTGGGTCGGAGGGGCTTTTTAGAGAAGAGGTTTAATTACAGCTACCCTTAAAGGACTGGTACATAATCCTGGATATAAAGCAGAGTAATCATATCCCACTAACGAATTAACACTACAGGTAAAAATTTCCCTTGAGCAACCTGGTTGGATGGAGTCTAAGAGACAGAAGGAGCGGCTTAGCTGCAAGAAATGAATTAATTTTTATTTATGAAGGTCGATGGGGGAAAACATCTAAAATACATATCAGTTTTTAACAGCTGTTTACAGAACTTGCTGGATACAGAATTGCAGATAAATTCTTTTGTGAGGCAAGAGGTGATTGATTTTTGGTCTCTATTATTTATAAATCTAATCATTAAGAAGCTCAGTGAAGTCATTGCTGGCTACTTAACCTAAAGGAATAGATGGTTCTTAAGACTGGTGATGTTCTGTAGCCCTGGCTACAGTGCTGAGAGAGAAACCTGTGGTTGTTTCTTATCTCCGTCCAATTAAAAGAAGAGTAAATAGGCTGCGCTGGCATTGAAATCGGAAGCTCGCATAGTATGGTTTTGAGATTAAGTCTTGCCAGGCTAGAATAGAAATTCTCCAGTTAGGTGGCACGACATTGCGTTCATATGTACAGTGCCCGCTTCGTTAATTATACGGAGGTGCTCTGGCTATAGACATGGATGGCTAGGCCTTCTGTGTTTCATGATCTTCTTGTTGCGGAGGGTGCAATAGAGGATGCGTAAGAGGAGGGGTCCGTATAGGAGCCAGATAGAGAATGACGTAATGCGAAGGCAAAAGGATGGATGCTATTGTTGGGTGGCGTAAGTGGAAAGAGTAAAAAAAGCAATGATCACGGGGAAGAGGCTGGTAAATGACAGAATATGGGAGCATGGATGGAAAAAATGTAGTGATCGGAAGTTCAGAAGTGACTGAAGAATCACTTCCTTAAAGTGTTGTCTAGGGAAACAACGCACAAAAAAGGCAAAATAAACAGAGATCACGGTAAGACGTACAGAAGAGAACGTTCGCTTACAAGCAGCAAAAACGACGTTACGAAGGCATACCAATGAGCAGTCTATACACTGTGAACACCGCGTACTCCAACAAGGTTATAAAAAAATGGCAGACAGAGAGATGCTGTGAGAAGACTAGGAGACAGTAGCAAGTCAAGCCATAAGGAAAGAACAAGATCAAGAGTGGGATGGTTCAGACAATGAGTCGGGTTAGTTACACTTTGACAAAAGCCGATTGGATCTAATAGGAGAATATAGTTAAACCGCAAGTACTAAGACAGCAGTGGTGGTTGTCCACATGATGTTGAAAAAAATCACCTACAATAATTGACTTGAAGTCCGTTTTTAAGGATCAAGCCTGATGCCAAATATCTGCAAATCAGATAAAAGTCGAGAAATAAATGAACATGACGCGATATACTGGTAACAAATAGAAATTGCTGTAAAGTTTTTCCCAGGTTGGGTGAGTGAGTCTAAGGAAAAGACTTTCAAATGAATTATAATTTAGTTTAGGTTTGGGATTTAAAAATAGACGTGAGTCAAATATGGGCTCCCAAACTCACAACAACCTCGACCATACTAATACTATACTACTAGGACATGAGTATTATTTATACTCGAGGAAGTGGAATTCATTAAAAGCGAACTAGATTCATACCATCCTGCAAGCCAGTTTCAGTGAGGCAAAACAAATCAATATCATAGTCAATAGTAAATTCATTAACTAGTAACAGCTTTAATTAAAAGAACCTGATAATTCCAATTAGTCCACATGTAATTCCTCTTTTTGGATGTTGGAGAAGGTTGATTTTAATTTGTATTAGAGTTTTTGAATGATGAACTCCTCTTCTTCGGTTTTGTGTTAAATCTTTAAATAAATGTAGGGTCAGCACGGGGGACAGACCACATCTCGATAACAAAGGGCCTGGGTGGAGCAACTGCTCTAATGAGGCCATAGAAGCGTGGTAAGACTTAGCTCTGCGTCCTGGTCTCAACTCGGTTGTCGACATGATTGTGGTCAACTAATAAAACTTGGCATATTTCTAATATGAGAGCTGCTCCATCCAAAATGGGGATGGAGCGCGTCTCGCGCTCCCAAATCACGACCAGGTTATTTTTCCCAAAGGGTCAATTTGTCTTGAAGCCCACACGGTTGCTGAGACCCACCCCAGCCGCGACAGCCAGCCGGTGAAATGACGACAATGGCGGCTATACATGTCTCACTGGTCACATGGGGGAGGGGACCAGATAAAAAAACTTACTGATCCTACACACCGACACAGACCTATTTGGCTTTATTCACCACACCACCGTGAAAACATTAATTTTTTTTAGTGATCCGTGTGGGTAGCCACCGGGTGTCCCTTAAAACCGCCAGACCGTGAATACAATACTTACTTTACTTTCTCTTACTCTAGTCACAGCCTTTTTCCCAAAGAACTCGAATGGTCGCCCCGCTCGGCCCCCGGGCTGACCTTTACCTCTGGGCACCCCGGTGTCGCTAACCTGCCCCCCACGTTTCCGGACTTGGAGCTGCCAATGACTCAAGAGTTGGCCTCGTCAGCGTGGTTGATCGCGAGCGGGGGAAAATCTGTTTGAAAACGTGGAGCTGTTGTTGGTTTAAAACCGTGGGCTTTTCAGTTTGGGCTATGCCTCACTTCGAACATCACCCGGCCTGCCCGCTGCTCGGTAACTACCGGGGGACGTCGAGCTGAAGCTACCTGTGGTGTACCGCAAACCGGCTCAGGGGACTGGCTAACTATCTAGACTGACTGTTCGTGGTGCGGTACCGGTGCCTCTAACGCACTGACCCCCGCCTCCAAGCTACAAATAAACTACATTTATTACAAGTACCTGTTTTATCATAAGGAGGACGATGAGTAAACTGAACATTGGCAATCGCACAGGACCAGGAAGAGCAGGAGAGGATAGAGAGAGGAGAGTGACTCCATTGCTATACTAGGCCTTTAGTGTTGGCTAACAGAAACTGGAGAAACTATCAGATTTAGTTTACTAGAGTGCAGAGAGCCTGTTTATTTGCACAGACAGAACAAGTCAGGAGAGTAGTGCATGCAAGATAATAATAGTCGCTTATTTGAGAAATAGTCTGAAATCTGTTCAAGGTGAGCCAGACAGAGCGCACCTTTGCAACAACATACATAATAACTCGGAAGATGGACACACGTTACCGGTGAGCACGCACGCACGTATAATAAAAACTGAGGCAGAGGGGGATGACGAGTGTTCAGCGCACGGAGACTCTTGTGGGATGCTGCCTTACTTATGACAACACGAAGACTAGGAGTTCACCGTAGCGTGCTGGACCTGGGAGGAGAGAACACCGAGACGAGAAGAAAAGCTACGGCTGGTCGGTCATCACTGAAAAAAGGATATGTTTGCGGAACGACACCGGACTGAGCTTTATTGTATCATTACCCAAAAATAACTATTAAAACACGGTCATCCGCCGTTTGAGTAATTAATCTCTGAAGAACCCACAGGGCATCAAGACCAACGCACAATCATTATGATGAGCATGACATCTTTTTGACTCCAGGGAGATATTTTTGCCCTCAATACTTTCTTAAAAGGACAGCAAAGTCCTCTCACTCATTTGTGCTGAAAGTTCCTCATTAATGTAGACTTTTAAGCAGAAAAAGACAAGTACAGTAATCATATAACACACTTGGAAATTGCCACCATCTGAAGGTGTTAATCGTAAAGAATATTTAACTACTGCCTGACCGGATTCTCGTGTCTTCATAACTCTAGCTGAAGCCGCCCCAATACTTCCTCCCAATATCCCTCTCAGGGGCTGCACGAGCATCAGCCGTGCCACGAGCCACGTTAAGGGCACCGAAGCCGTCTGTTTAAAGGCTGACCCGGAAAAACACAGCATGGCGGAACTGCTGCGGAACGGACTCTCCCGACGACTGCGTAATCCCCGCAGTCCCCAACTCAACATAGTCAGTTTGGTATGGCGATCAGGTGGCCTCTCCACCCCGGCCCATGAGCGTCGCAAGAACGACACGAATCTTCCGACTTCACGCCTAATGCGCTGGCTGTAGTCTCTTTGACTCCTGCAATGGCAATTCCACGCTTCAAAATCGTTTTTTTCCTGGTGTCGCCTTATAAAAGATGTGAGGTTGTCCCCATCATGATTACGCATGAAAACCCCTCACCTGTTGGACTTCAGGTCGCGCCCCCCGGCCCAGTATGACGTGGTATTGAATGAAACTCGTCCGTGGTGAACACGGGTATGTTTATTATTGAAAATCAACCGGGGTTTATTTTGATTTTTGGTAGCGAGTTTCTTTCCCCCCCCCCGCGACGCTGCTCGGTGCTAATTTTAATGCCCGTGCTCAGGCGTCCCGATGAAGCAATAAAAGCCCTGCGTATGTGTTGCGTATGGGCCGACGCCGCAGTCGTTCCGGAGCCGGGACAGGAACTGTGTGAGCCTACACATTGAAACTAGTTGTTATTTTAAAAATGTATTTGACAAAATCCACAACATCAGGATGAGGAAATGTAATAATAATGTGTTGAATGAAATAGATTGTGTGTTAAATGTATCTGGGAAGTATAATGTCACACAGGAGTATATTGCTTTTGAGTGGTTGGTTAACGAGTATAAGTTTTTTGCAGGAGTTGCGTTTCAAGCCTACACACAGAGAGAGCGAGCAGATAAGCAGAGAAATAGGAGACTCTCCCCTTGGTTAGAACGTGAAAGCAGACAAACAGAACATCTTACTATGTGGGAATTATGATTATCTTGTAAGTCCCTAATAATCATTTAAGAATATTAAACTTTGTTATTATTGTTGAACTAATTGCTTTTAATAATGTTTTAATAACCAGCAGAGTGTTTTGCAGATTACAGTTGTTCTGGAGTGCAATCCACACACGCCTGAGTATGATGTTGACACACTAGAAACTGTTACAAAGGCATCTGAATCTAGCAAGTGTACAAGGACACGATGGTCAAGAAAAGCACGACACCGCAACACCCTGGGCATCGCCGGAACTCAAGCAGACTACCGTAGGAAGATAATAACAAATATGTAACCGTTTGTGTGGATTTAATAAACTAGGCTGGAGCCAGAGAGAGCTTCAGAACGAGCAGGAGCGTGGAAGTGTGAGATACGCGGGTCTGTAAGAAAACTGAGATCTGTGTTCTCCCATCTCAACAGGTGGAAACGGAGTACTTGTCGTTGTCTTCTTAACCTCAATGATCTATCTGCTCTACATCAGGTCTAACGAATTCAGGGTGGTTTTGAATCACCACAACGATGAGGTACGTTTTAACTGTGTTGGTCTGTTTGAATCCACACCCTTTGAGTTCAGCCACAAACCTGGTGAAATTTGTATTTTAAAGTTCATGTCTTTTATTCAATACACATTCCAGACAAACTCGTTTAAAAGTTTTTAGTTCTAAATCTCGAACTCGTCCCAGAATTCTTCAAGAAAGAGTAAATCCACATTGGGAGTTTTGAGTGGCCCTGGAACCTAACCACGCAAAAACTGAATGATGTGCCATTGCACATGTTAGCAATTGTCAAGCATGTTCTTTGTTGGGGTTGGCACCTGCAGCGTGGCTTGATAATCTTCGCCCAAGTTTTTCGGAAAGAGAAAAATCCAAGAAAAATAATATACAGATAAGTATTAACATCGAACCTGACATCTAAACTACTGACTGTGCAAGAGGAAATATGATAGTAGCGTACACGATCGAGAGTGGTTAAGAGCAATTGAGTCTCTCAGACAAACACATGTTAGCTCAGAGGGTTTTTGACAAAGCAATGGGTCATATTTCTGGCTTGTCACAGGTCAACATCCTGGTGTTTCTAGACTTTCCATTTGTGTCATTTCTGTGTTTGAGTCCCTGTCTTCTTGCATGACAACAGGAAGCTGAAGCTAGGAAGCCTTTTTTTTTATCATGCAATCCATCCTGTTGTTGCCTCTGCTCGTTATTTGTTTGACCAAAATGTTAAACTGTTTCTCTAAAACAGTGGTTTTTCAACCCTGGGCCTCGGGGAACTGCACTGGCAAGTTTTAGATTTTTCCTGCTCCAAAACACCTGATTCAAATGATCAGCCTCTCATCAGCGCTGCAGTGGCCTGATAACGAGCACACTCATTTATCAGGTTTGTTACGACCATATTAAGGGGTATTAAAGAAAATAACATAAAAACATTTTAAAAGGTGTGTATTTAAACAAAGTAGTTTATTAGATGAAAGTTTTTTTTAGATTGTTTTTAACAAAGGAGGGTGAGGCAAAGGGAACGAAGGGCAAGCAAGGGCTGATAAACGACAAAACAATATAACAAAAGAGAACTCGAACAAAGCCTATGTGATCTGAACTGGAAAACCAAACGAAAGAAAACCTCACTAACTAAACTAAGTCGATCGTCTAGATACCAAAAACACATCAAAATCAAATCAGCACTCTTAAGCTAATGTTGCTAACAGAATCTTCTACGTGTAAGTCAGTAAGCTATAAACTAAACTAACCCTGCCCATCCAATAAACCAAACACAACCCCAGGTACAACACAACAAGCAACGAAACGACCGAGTATCATCAGATACGTAATAACAGCGAGCTCAACGACACAAAAACGAGTGAAGCCGCCACGCTCTCCGGCGGCTGTGGTTAAATAATGCCCGGTGATGCTTCTGCGGGGGTGCTTCTCATTGCGCGTGGAAGTGTGCCGCACCCAACCGGCCCCTTCAGGCTGACGAACTTTTGTCCCCCCCGCCTCCTCCAGTTTTGGGGCCAACCAGGGACCGGCAACCGCTCACCTTCATTAACCTATGGGAAGAAAAAAAACCTGCACACACATGTGGCGTGGGGCGAAACTGCGGCAGCGTAACAAGGTGATCATGAACAAAAATTGTAAAAAAATTATATCAGTGTGCTCACTGTTTCTGTCCATCGAAACTTCCTGGTACTCAATAAATGACATTATGAAAAACACATATTTCTCTTCATCACATTGGTCACTAATTACTCGCGTTCTCCTCCGATATGACGATGAATTTATAACGCCCTGTTTTCCCGCCGGAAGCGGACAGGTAAGTGGTGGCGGGCGTATTTCCAACACACCGACCGTAAGTTATCATCTGTTTTGCTGTATGCATACAGTGAAATTACGCTGCCAAGTTGCACCTTTGGCGTGCCTATCGTCCGGGGAGGGGAAGAGGATGTGGTGTTTTGTGATGTTTTTGTTTAGCGCGGAGCAGAAGAACTGAAGATTGTGTTAGTTTGTGTGTGTACTGTTGTGTGTGCTGCGTGTTGGTGCAACTGCCCGCAGTCAGTGACGGCGATGCTCGGCACACGGTTGACAAAGTAGCAGTAAGTTTGTGCAGCCCAAAGATGTCTATGAAGGGTTTTTTATTCAAAATGGCGGACATGTGAAAGATCCAGCCTTTCCATGTAGAAAGTGTGACAGTTTCCAAGTCATAAGAATAGCTTAGAAAATTAATGGTATTGGAAATGTACATGAAAAAGAGAACATTGTGAATGGGGCATCATTAGAATTCTGAAAATATGTAATAAAAAAATACATACTGTAACGCTTTAAAACATTCCGATCACAGTAAATTGCTACCACTAGGGCTGTGCAGATTATAGATTTGGAGCACGATGTTTTCAATTTTTTTTGTTAACCCATCTAAAAAATCAGAAAATCGAGTTTTATTATTTTCACACTTTGCATTATCACAAGTTATGAGAGACGCGCTGCGCCATACATTCATTTCACGCGGCCCCAACGTTACTACACGTAGCCATACTCCCTCACGGCAGCTGAAGATTGAGGATGTGTGTCGTTTGGGTGTTCAAAAACAGTGAGTTGAGAATTGAAAGCGAATGAAGAAACCGACGAGAAGCAGAGCACATAAGGTCAAGATTTTTTACAAGGATATAGCTGCTACCCGCTTGGTAACTCTACAATTGATGCAACACCACTCAAACAAAAGCACAAAGTCCACTCACGACAATTAATAAAGAAACAAAAAGAAGCCCAAACCAGTGCCACAACCAGCCCCCCAGACGTCAACGCAAACTCAGTCATCGAGCACAGACACTTTGTTTAAAATGCGACTCGTATCCGACAATTCGGAGAGGCCAAGACATTAGCTAACTTTACACATAGACCGGTATGATGAGAAACGAGATATGTCACTCCTCCGTTTTCCAAAATAACATCGTGCACATAGCATCGTTTTCAAAAAGTTTTCGTTTCATCACCCGCATAAATACGCATCGAGCGCCATCATAACTACGCTTAAGCCTATGGGCGGCTTGTAGCTGATCATCATCATAGCAAGTAAAACCTTGGTGCACTTGGCGCATCACTGCCTAAAACTTCTCAGTTTTTTTAAAATATCCCGTGTACGTAAACGGGCTAACAGCTTGCCATGGGATATTTCTTAGCAAAGAGAGCCAACCCATTAATACAGTCGAGGGTGAGGGTTTCAGAAAGATGCTCATTGCTAGTGATGTGTCGTCGCGAATGAATCCAGTTCTAAGATGAAACGACGGGAGCCGGCTCCCTCTTGGAGTCGATTTAGGACCGTTTTTTTTTTGTTTTTTTCCCCCTTCTGTGCTCACGGTTCGTCTCCCTGACGCTATCCCCCTTATGCCATACCTTTCCTCACACATCTTACCATCACGTTCGGCGTCAATTAAAACTGGAGAAAAAAAAACTAAGCGTAAAAAAACTTTTTTGGTGGTGGGAAAGCTGCACATAATTGGAAAAGATGTACATCACAGCCAAGGCCGGGTGAAGACACACACACACACACACAAGCGGTCGCGGAAGGACAAAACACGACAGGAGTGAGACAGATACATTATTTATTACAGTTAATGCATTATTTTGTGTTGAAGATTGAATAAATATTAGTACTTGTAATTCAAAAGCAATGTTTACAACCGCACAGCACTGACCAAAGTGCTTTATCATGTCAAAAATAAAAATTATAAACATTTCAGAATATAAAATAATAATAACAGCAATAAAACAAAATAATAATAATAAAATTAATAAAACCAATTAATAATGTGAAGGAGCCGTTTGGGAGCCAAGAGCCGGCTCTTATAGTAAAGTCAGAAGCCAAAAGAGCCACTCTCCAAAAAGAGCCGATTCCATCACTACTTATTGCTTTTGTTTTTTATTGAATCTTATGCTTATTATATTTATAATTTTGTTCTATAAATATAGAGAATTTCCAGGCAGCTTTATTACAATTGCAAAACAGCTGCAAAGTAGATAGTTTGTAACCAAAATTTATTTTCAACTTGAATTGTTGCAATAAAGAATCAATAAAGTGTTTTTTTGAAGAAGAAGAAAGGCGGAATAAGGGCATTGTGAAAACGCAAATTAAATCTTTGAAATTCGTGCTTTCAATATTGACCGAAAATAATCGCAGCTACTACTTCACCTAAATTGAGAGGTTGTCCCTGCCAATAACAGATGTTTTTACAGTGTGTAACTGAACGCAGGCTGCTGATATGGCCTATAACCAATATCTCCGATATTTTTAAGCGAATATCGTGAGACCGATTATATCTTGAATATGTTTTATTTCTCCTTAAATCACTATGAATGTTAAATTCAACCACGCTTTTGCTGCTCCTCTGCTGGGTCACTCACAAGGCGCATCTTGGAAGCAGCGGGTGGCCGTATTCACGCAAGAATCGCGTGAGAATCCTGGACGTACCGAGACCCCCGGATAACTGGTGTATAAAGAAACACGAACAAACAGCTACTTGTGCTTCGACCGACATGGAAGAATTAATAAAAGCAGATGTGTGTCATAAATATGTGTGTTTTGTTTTCCACTTCAACAATTTGCTCTCTTTCGTCCATGTTGAGACCCTTTGATCGATCTCGTTGATCACCTGGTGCTACGGTATGACGTAACGTTGTGGTGAGCTGTGATAAGCTACATGACTGGCATATGTGTTTTATTTTGAAGGGGTCGAAGTTTATTAATTTGATTCTGTGTCAGATGTCCTGTCTGGTCGATCTCTCCTGTGGAAGAATACAGGTTTAGCGGGGCTCGCGTCAAAAATAGAAATGCTAAACAGAATGCTTCGCGCCGTGCGCGGAGGACGCTTCGGAACGCTCCGCGGCGAGCCTGTGTGGAGTACGCTCAATTGTCTAGACCTGGCACTAATCTGCTCCGTATCGGCAGCGCAGCTGTAAACGTGGCCCATACGCCATCCAGAGGTGAGTGGGGCCATGGGGGGCCTTGTCCCTCGCTCACTTGATACAGAAAGTAAGCATGGTCGACAGGGGATTTTCTGGGTGGGGGCCGGTGAAGTGTTCTGCGTGCCGTGAGCAGCACCAGGAGTGAGTGACACAGGCAAAACTCCAGAGAATGAAATGCTGACGGCTTAAAAACATTCCGTGACAGTACGCGGATGGTCCGTGAATATAGTCATTCAATACACATCTCCGCGTAGAACAAGCCGCATATAAGCGAGTAATTAGATATATCGCCCACTCCCTAACCTGAAAGCATTACAAGAACAAAAAGTTTATTTAACCCAAAACATTGGAATTGCAATACAATATAATGTTTTTGTTACAACAGCAATGGCATGACCAAGCCGATTTTTAATATGTTAACATGCAGCTGTTGGAAGACTTGACACAGAACAAGTGGCGGCAAAAACATGTCATGCTGGGTATAAGTTGAAGAAGCGTCTTTTAAAAGAAGATATTTCAGTCATGCCTTGTATCTTTTTACTGGTGTCCTGCACTATAGAACAGTGCATCTGGATCAGTCAGCTAGCTTTCCATATTTTTCTTTTAATTTACAACAGAACACACCCCCTTATGGACCGCTTTGCTGTCTTATACAACGTATAAGCGACAACTCTCTGTGCTCCCAGCCTGTCCTGGATTATTATTGTGCACCATTTTCATCGTGTGCACGTACCGCCTATGTCTCTCGGGAATCCTTGGCGTGTCGTGTCTCGAGTATAAACTCATGCACTCATTTGATTCGGGCTCGGGCTTGCGTAAATTGCTGCGCTGCGCAGCGCATAATGAGGCCGTGCATTGGTGCACAGTCTTATCCTAGAACGTTCGAGGAGGAGGCAAAAGAAAAAGAAAAGGAAAAAAAAAGAAAAGCTGCGTTCGACGGATCACACAGTAGCGCAAGAGGTGTGTATGTGCTTGTTCAGCGTGAGTGAAACGCGGTTTGACTGATAGTGCCACTATTCGCACATTCTATGATAATCGTCGGCTGCAACGGGTTCTATGGTCAGGTCAGCTTCAATCAAAACGGGCCTGACTTATAAGGCCCGTTTCATCTCTAATACAAACCACCACGCCTAAATCTTGCCCTGCGCAAACCATTGCATGGTTTGCTCATTTGCGGCCTAGTGAACCTGGCTATTCTCAAAAATGGTCGCAGCCTGGCGACTTTCCAATGCTGATCACATGGGTTTCCACAGTGGCCTTGGTCAGAGTCACTTAGCGCATTTGCGCTGCTACGCATATTGAGACTCACACGTTGGGCATCTTCATAGTCGTGGTGGCAATACGTGGAGCAGGTCAAAGCTAGACGAGCGTGACTGCCCAACACTAGATAGCTAGCTAGCTTCCACTCGAGTTGAATAAGTATAGTTACACTTCAGGAGGATATACCACCCAGTGCGGCAAATTTCCGCAGATGTGCAAACAGATTTGTGATTGTTTTAGGTTGGAAAAGACAACTTCATCGAAGACAAACCTTTTTTATAATCTGATTTTTTTATCCAGCAAACATCCATAGTGAGAAAAAAACTAATACTGAAGTAACTTCACAAATAGAAAACAGATTACATTATTAATTTAAGATGAAAGGATTAAAAGAGATGAAACGCACAATTGGAAGCACAGCACCTTGATCACATTCCGGTGGAAAAGCAAAGAACCAAGACCAACTGACGCGAAAATCGCTGAAAATGTTTACTGGACAATGGCGATTAAGTGCCACCTGCCACACTGGCTGCAGTGAGGACGTGCAGGTCAGTCCTGGATGAGAATCTCGTCAAGTAAGTAGACATGATCTTGCTTTAGATATAGTTCGGAGTTGGCCAGTTCAAATAGCGTTTATATGATTTTATTGAATACATTCAAATTTATAATTTTACTTACTTAATTGTATGTATAACTATTCTGATATTTACTCGGACCGAAGATCATTTTTTTGAGTGTGTGGACCTGAAAACGGGAGGTAATAGGCAGTATCTTGCAAAATATTGTATTATAACTGTTTTAAATGTTTGGAGACTGAGCTATGGTATGACCTGTATTTTGCACCAAATTGCTGTGAATTAAGTGTGTGTTAATTTTTTCATGTTTTGGATTTAGTGTTTTAAAGTACTGTATAGGAGAGAGTTTTCCTGGTCATGACCGATTTTTTCATTCTTTTATTTCAAAGATGACAAAGCCAAAATCCAATGGGATCTGCCCCATATGCGGGAAAAGCCTCCAGAATGCGAGACCAACTCAGGGACTTCAGATGTACTTTGAGGAGTGTCCTCGATTCCGCCTTGGATCAAGCGACAATAAATAATACAGCAAGCGTCAGAGGCTCCTGACACTTTCTTGTCCTCCTGACCGTCACAATTGACTTTACTTCAGCATTTCTCCACAACAAGATCTGATCTTGGTGCCTGTCAGGACATGTGCAAGCAGCTTCTGAATTAGGTCCTAAGTCCTAAGAGACTTATTGTGCAGCCTGTAACAAGAGTTACATAGCCCTAGAAGGAACAAATGCGTGACTAGTGTTTTTCTAAAAATGCGTGGACTAGTTTTTCGGCATCCGCTTGAGACACAATGCGTCTGATTTTGGCGATGTTACGTAAGTGTAAGAATGCAGTCCATGAAATTTGTTTTATGTGGACACAAAGACAAATCCTGGTCAAAAACAACTCCAAGATTCTTTACGGTGCAGCTAGAGGCCAGGGTGATCCCACCTAAAGTATCTAAGTCTTTAGGTGAGAGTTTCTGAGGTGTGTGGGTCCATTTACAAGAACTTTAGTTTTGTCCAAATTTAACATCAGAAAATTGTAGGTCATCCAACTTTTTATATCCTTAAGGCATGCTTGGAGTTTAGAGAAGATGAGGGGTCAGGTGATTGGCAGTCCCCAAAGAATGGAACAGAAGAAGAGGATTCTGAAGAGGAGGAGGAGGAAGAAGAGGGCAGTGTGAAACAAAGGGTTCCACAGCTGCACAAGAAAGAGCTTTTTCCCTCAGCCAGCCCAAGATTGGTGAGAATTTTCTTAAGCAGTTTCAATCCATCAATGATATTTCAGTCCTGAGAGGAAAATTAACTTTTTGTCTTATATAAAACGATGGTGAGCTCCTCTGATGATGAGGGGTCAGGTGATTGGCAGCCCCCAAAAGAATGAAACGAAGAAGGACCAGTGTGAAGTGAAGGGTTCCCCAGCCGCAAAAGAAAAGCCTGCACCCACACCCGGAACAGTCCGGTGAGAGCCCAATTTAGTAAAGCTGGAATTCTCTATCCACCCAGTCATAGCCATGACAATCGCATTTCATGATGATGATATGATAACTGACAACAGGAGGTAAGGAGAGGAACTGAAGTCAAACTACAGTAGTAGCAACTTAAAAGTTCCCGTTCAAGCTGAACGCCAGCTGAATGGCAGCCGTCTTCCAGCTGAGTTCCAGCCGGCTGCCTGCCAAGTCCCGGGAAAGGAGAGACCCCCCTCCTTCTCCTGGGCGTTCTATTTTTAACTCCACCCATCATGTATACAGGGTATGACCAGGAGATGGCGCTTCTCTCACAGAACTTTTTACAGTTGTTCTACCTGGAGATGACGTCGCTTACACACCTCTTTAACATTCTCGTTGCTCAACCCTGTGTTTCACTTACAGTAACGGGCTTTTTGGTCTCCCAGTGTCACAGATCACAGAGCGGAAAATGCAGCTGGTTTGACTAATGCATACTGTACGTAGCCGTATGTTTGAGCGTGTTCATGAATTGATATTCAATTTAAGGTGTTTATATCTAACATTACATTACATTACATTACATTGCATTTAGCAGACGCTTTTATCCAAAGCGACTTACAGAGGAGGACATAAGCTGAGAAAGGTGTAAAGGAGCACAGAATGTCACCATTCACCAAATCAACAACATCTAGGCTGTTCTGTCTTTACTAGTGGTGGGCCGTTATCTGCGTTAACGTGCTGCGTTAACGTGAGACTCTTATCAGGTGATAAAAAAATATCACCATTAATCTATTCTCAAAACTGTTCTAGCCTTTGAGGTAGCTTTTTGACTTGTTTCTCTTTTGTTCGTTTTTGTTTTCTTTGCTATAACTCTGTGGAGTCCTGATCTCTAGCAATTTAGAGAGTTTTGTGCTTTTGTCGTGTTTTTCTTGTGGTTTTTAAATGCCGCTTCCACCTGGACAGCTGCCTTTGTTTACTCAGAGAAACAGCTGATCGCGCTAATGCGGCCGGCATTGGCGCATCAGTTCGATTGGCGCATTAATCTAGGCCACCTAGTCTTTGCATATACGGAGCGTTTCTCTTGTGCTTGCGCCTCTCTCGCTCATCTGCATGTAAACAAACTAACCCTTAAAAAGTTACAAAAGGTTCGACGTCAGGCTGCAGGCTGTGTCAGACTGCAGATACGAGGTTTTTTTTTTTTTTTAATTAACGTTTATTGGAGGGAGGGCTTGGTGTGGTTGTTGTGCGCGACATAGAGCTGCAGAGACGAGCATTTTGGAAGCCTTTGTTATGTGAGGTATTTACTGTAGTGCACGCTTTAGACCAGGTAACCATACAAAACACCTCATTAGCATTTCATTGTTTGCACTTGATGGGCTTTTTGGTCTCTCAGTGTCACACAGATCACAGAGCGGAAAATTCAGCTGTCATATCCATAAAAGGCCCAAAAATATACTTAAAAACGGACGTTACGATGGAGTTTTCTTTAATAAAACGTTTATGTTGGCATGTTGTTGTTGTGTGTGACATAGAGTTGCTGATACGAGCGGCTGCAGCGCTGCCTCACTGTTATCTTATCACAACTTTTTTTTTGATCCGCTGATCAGCTGATCGGCTCACCCCAGCGTATCTGTTCAGATGTGTCTTAGTTTAGACAGTCTACGGTGAGAGCGGAACATCACTGCTCCTCCCCGTGGACAAATGAGGCATTGCAGCTGGTTTTCACACAGACTGCTTAGGGGCGTTTCCAGTCGGGCCCTCACTGACTACGTCATCACGGGGGATTACATTTCGGTCACGTGCCAGCCCAGGACCTGTCACGGTCCCGTCACGGAAACTTTTAAGTTGCTACATCTGTAGCCATAATTTACCTAATCTCTATTATCCACTCAATTATTCTGTTTGAAGGTTGCTGCAATTCTAAATGACAATAACATTTTATTTTTAAGTATGATAACTAACAACAGCAGAACTAGGGAGAGGAAGTGTTGGTAAACCTAAATTTGGTTGAAAAAAAATCCACATTGAAGACACTGATATAAAGAAACTTGGCCTTCACTATTTTGTCTATCTGATAATATGGGTTTTTCTGTCTGTAGGAAATGACAAAAAAGGCAAAGATGACTGCACAAGTCCCTCCCCGGGTAGGTGTACGTCACAATAAACAAAACCAAGATCTGAAATTGGTACATTTTCATTGAGAACTTGTGTTTGTTTTTGATGTTTTTTATTTGTTTGTTTTTGTAAGTGAAGCAGGCTTATGTAAGGCCAGTCACAGCTAAAACCTTGGTACAACTGTCAGAAACAGAAAGAATGAAACTGACTTGTAGACTTGTAAAGCAGGTCTAAACAGTACTCTGTATAAAAATGATGTACAAAGAAAAACCCAACAGTTTCCACCATGAGCAGCACTTGGTGACTTCCTTTAAGAGGCAGAGACCTCGAGCAGAACCAGACTCGGGGGGGCAGGGGGTCATCTGCCTCGACCGATTGGGTTGATAGAGGCACTATTTAAATAAATAAAAGTGGATATATAAATAAATAAAATTGAAATCATTGACAAGTACAAACTGGAACTGATGACGAGAGATACAACCTAAACCAGCTCAGTGCGGTTCCTTTAATGCCAAGTAGATGTTCTAGTCTCTGTAGTAGGATTTTACCAGTGCTGTCTCCGTGCTATGATGCACTCTGAATCCTGACTGAAAGTCCTCAAACAAGCTATTGTTTTGAAGAAAGTTGCATAACTGACTACCAATTGCTTTCTCAAGGATCTTAGATAGAAAGGGAAGGTTCGAAATGGGTCTACAGTTTGCCAATACACCTGTATCTAGAGTAGGCTTTTTCAGAAGAGGTTTAACTACAGCTAATTTAAATTACTGAGGTACATAACCTGTAACTAGAGACAGGTTTATCATGTCTAAGAAAGAATCAGAATCCTTTATTAATCTCATAACGAAGATACAAATAAAATACGAAGATGCAAATAAAATATTATATAAAGGTAAAATTCCTGTGCACTTGACACTAACAAATCTGAAGATTGGTATTGGTGTATTTTCCTTGAAAGCATCTAGTTGAATCAGGCTTATGTAAGCCCAGCCACAGCTGAAGTCCTGGCAAAATATTCACAGAACATTTGTCCAAAGTCATCAACAACATCGGTGATGGAAATGATTCTTCATCAAAGCAAGCTGTTCGAGAGAAAGACCTGCAACAAAGAACAAGTTGAGCAACAGGTGGCAGCACGTGAGGAGGAGGAGGAAAGAAATATCTGCGAGGGAAAAAGAGAGAAACAGCAGAAGGAACATCAGAGGCAAGAAGAACGACATGGAGAAGAAGTGACAAAGGAGAGAGGGCGTCCGAGGAAAAAAGGACCAGGTGGAGAAGAGGAGGTGGGGTGTCTGAGGAGAAGAGGACGTCATGGAACAAGTTCAACAGATCAACAGACTATTCAGTTACTACAATAAACAAGTGAAGATACAAAAGGTAGCACGTAAATAGTGTTGAGTTATGAGTTCTGGGTAATTCATGAGAAACACTGACATTAAAGTTAGAACCCTTTATGGATTAAGTTGAAGGACAATTCATTTGTTGGCAAACCAGTACTGCACAGACATAAAACTTCTTTGTAATATTTGGTTGCACTAGGGCTTATAATAATCACTCGCCCTCCCTTCTAAGGTTATCATCTCAACTTCTTAGCTGTGATCTATACTGCCTAAAAATGTTAACATTGTTCAGCCCTCTGAACAATGCCTGCTTTTCTTACTCCACTAGCCTTGCTTTGATCTTGTAATAATAACTCTGTGACAGAGCTGTTGTCTCCGTATCTAATGTATCTAGATACAAAGACATCTCTAGAGGAGCATTAGAAACATCAGAATGTCATATTGTATTCCAGTCACAGCGCACTGTAAGTCACTAACCCACTGTAAACATGTACTTTTCTAAGTTACAATATATCCCACGAGAAAAAAGCAATTACACTGACTTACCATCTACTCCCAAATTAGAAGTCCATCATCCTCACCAAGGTAGAGGCAAAGTGCCTTGAGAGCTGCTGCCTTTTTGAGATTAACATCACTTGTAGCCTGCGTGAAGAGATTCCACCGATTAAAACATTCATAAACACATAATAGCTACAAAAAATACTTCCAATATCCACCCTGTGGTAACCTACAAACACTGACTTCCAATCAGCTTTGTCAAGTTTGATCTATATAGCTCAATATTATGTCAAACATACTGTAAAAGGTCATCCTTTTTAACTACAAAATAACTGTGAAGCGTGGGCTAGTTTTTATTCAAAACAAAAAAAGACACATACAGTACAACTGACAACAATGCTGTCCTCTTAACACATAGGTGCTTAGTACATCTACTGCCTGATCTATTATCACCACCTGAGAAAACAGGATGACCGCCGGCCCGGCGTCTCCGGGGTTGACAATTTTATTAACTTGTTCTGGGATCGTGACTCGCTCTTGAAACGTGATGGGATCCACCCAAACAAGAGGGGAGCCAATGCTGGTGTGCCAACCTGCAGCACGCGGTGCACACCTTTTGCTATGTGACTGACTATCTCACTACTTACCCCCACCCTCAAACCGGAGCCCCCCCCCCCCCCCCTCTCCCCCATCCCTCAACCCAACAGCAATAAGATCCATTGGTCCACCTCTCGTCACCTTCACGCTCCATCACCAGGGCTGTCAACCAACAGTGTGTTAGCCCCACCTAGCCCGGTCCGCTAACACCTCCACCTGCCCGCAGCTCCGCACTCACTTCGCTCTTCTCAACATCCGCTCATCTAACTAACAAGGGGCAACTCATCCAGGACATCAGCACGGACAATAAATGGACTTTCTCTGTGAACCGAACATGGAAACAGCCTAACGACTTCACCCAGCTCAATGAATCACTCCAGCTGGGTTTGTTTTACATCTCACAACCTCGCGCCTCCGGCCGGGGGGAAGGTCGCGCGGTAATTCACCGCGGGACCTCTCAGTCTCATCCGGTGTCTGTACTGCCTTCAGCTCGTTCGAGTCCACTGTGTGCGGGCTGTCAGGACCCGTTCCAACCGTCATCGCGCACTGTCTACCGTCCCCCCAAACAGAACAGTGAATTTTTAAATGACTTTGCTGCCTTTCTCACTCATTTATTATCCCCTCACCAAACATAATATACTGGGTGATTTAATTCACTGGACAATATCAATCTGCCTCTCACCAAAGACTTCACTTCCTGTTTAGAAAGCTTTGGCTGTCAGCAAACATCACCTTCCCCACACACCCAAAGGACAATATCTGGATTTAATCTGCTGCTCTGGTGTCACTCCCTCTGATCTCACAGCCAATGAACTCCCATAACTGACACATTCCTCATTTCATTTACAGTGAAACTCCTCCTCCATCCCAAACAACCACGCCTCATCTCACTCCGGAATATAAAAAACATAATTAACCTGCCACTCCACCGCTTGCATCAACTCCTCCTGCCTCCCGACATCCAAAATCATCCACCACCTGATGATCTGGTTTTCCTCACTACAACACTGGTACTTCTCAATATCCTTAATCCCTCGCCCCGTTAAAACCAGAACTGTTTCTTTCATGTCTCCGCCCCCCTGGTTCACCCCTGCTCTCGTCTCATGAGGCAAAAGGAGACAACTGGAACGCCTCCACAGGAAAACGGGTTCTCACTATTCACAAGGAAATGTACAAAAACCACATGTCACTCTACAAGGACTCCATCACCAGCACCAAAAACACACTACTACTCTGGAATATCACCGCCAATCAAGGAAACTCACTCCAAAACACTCTTCTCCCTCCTCAACAACATCACCGCACCTCAAGACTCTCCCCCTCTCACTGCTACACAACCACCTTCGCAACTCCATCATGTCATTTTTCACGAAAAGATCAAAAATACCACCAGCAGCTTGGATCAATCCCTCACCTCAACATTCAAACAATGATGCACC
>NW_020851888.1:0-4855 GCF_000972845.2 Larimichthys crocea | reverse complement strand
GACAGCTAACACACACAGACAAGGTAAAACACACAGACAGGTAACACACAGACGGGTAAACACACAGACAGTAAACACACAGACCGGTAACACACAGGACAGGGTACCACAACACAGACGGGTAACCACACACGACGGGTCTAAAACATCACAGACAGGTAAAACACACACAGGACAGGTAAACCCCACAGACAGGTAAACACCGACATGTAACACACACCGTGACATGTAAACAGACAACTAACACACACAGACAGGTAACACACAGACGGGTAAAACACGTGCGACTTCAGGGACCTTCTACAACATGCGAGACATCCACCGTGATCAGGTCACCATGGTAACAGGCAGGTGTTCTCTATTCCCCCTGGCTCTTAACAGAAAGTACACACTCAGAGCACTGTAACTGCTCTCAAACCTGTATGAAACTCTCGTGTTGTTTTGTAATCTGGGTAGTCTGCCCGTCTCTTTAAAAACTCTGGCTCCCTCCCCCGGGGGGGATCCCCCTTGAGGGCGGGCCCAAAGACCAAACCATGTACTCTGCCGCGCCTCTCTGATTGGCCGGGAGACAGATTTCTGTGTGGATTCAAAGAAAGTGGAGAGAGGGAGAGGAGGAGAAGTTTGTAAACGGAGAGGAGGAGAAGGGTCGGTTCTGAGAGCACAGAGAGGCGGCGCAGTTTGTAACGGAGAGTGAGGCGAAGGATTCAGTTGTCTGTGGAGTTATAGAGAGGGAGGCGTTCAGTGTCTGAGAGCACAGAGCGGAGGAGAAGTTTGTAAAAGGAGAGGAGGAGGAAGGAGTCGTGTCTGTGGAGTCTCTACGAGGAGGAGAAGGAGGTTCAGTGTCTTGAGAGCACAGCGAGGAGGCAGGAAGTTAGTTTGTAAGGGAGAGGCCGGATGAAGGAGTCAGTTGTCGAGAGCACAGAAGGCGGGAGGTTTGTAACGGAGAGGCGAGAAGAGTCAGCTTTGTCTGAGAAGACCGAGAGGAGGAGAAGGAGTCAGTGTTGACGCGAACAGAGGGGATGCTCACCACGTTGTTGACTGTGGAGGTAAGAGGAGGACGGGACTAAGGGAGGAGTACAACACTAGGTAAAGTGTTGGAGAATGCGGGCATCGATCACCTTGAGCTACTTCCCTGGCTCTAAGGGACCGTACACTGAGAATGAGTCTGACAGCACAGAGTCCTGTAGGTCTATGGAAACCCTGGAACAGTCCTTGAAACTTATGTTTAAAAAACATCGTGCTAAACACATATCACATGTTTGCAATTAGCATCCCATTGCATTATCATGGTTTCCTTGAAACCGGGAAGGTCTTGAAAAATATGGAATTTTTTAATTTTCTGATGTTCAATGCTATGAGCTACATGTTCGATGCTCACACGTAATCTAAGATGATGACATGTTAGCAATTGTCACTGTCATGGTTCCCGCAGGTCCTTGAATCTGAGAGTTTGTAAATTCCGTGGTAAAAAAAATCCAGGCCTTGAAATTGGTTCTGACCCCAGAAACACGTGAACCTGGACAGGTTAAGTGTTCGGGAGACGGCTGGCATCGATCCCCGCTACCTCTGCATGCTAAGGAGCGCCTTACCATCTGAAGCTAATTCCCCTGCTTAACGGGGACAGTACATGACAGTGCCCGGTGAGGCGCTCTCTGATTGGCTGACGCCTCTCCCTCTCAGGCCCATTTGACCACCGTCCAGTGACAGACACCTGTTGTTCAGGATGAGCGAGCTGAGGATCGCCTCGGTGACATGCTGTCACGCATCGCATGAGGAGCAGGAGATCAAAGAGCTGGAGCAGCAGCGACTGACCGTGAGAACACTTCGACCAATCACAGACCGCCCTCAAATGTGAAAGCCTCTGTTGGCTACTCACAGTAGAGCAGAGTTTTAAATCTCAAAGGCTCAGGGGCGCCTTCATCCTCCTCTTTCCTCCTCCCCCTCCCCCTCCTCCCCCTCCCCCTCCTCCCTCCTCCCCCTCCTCCCCTCCTCTTCCTCAGGTAGATTCTGGTGAAGGAATTGGTTTCAGTCAGGATTGGTGGGGAATATCCGAGGACTTCGGAGGAACCTGAGGCCTCCGAGAGCAGGTGACTCCTCATAACTCATCAGCATCATTTTTCATCATCATCTTCCATCATCATCATCATCAGTCCACAGAGAACAATCTAGATGAGGTTTTCTGTAGTCGTCGCTGAAGTGTCGTTTTACCACATCCCGTATACATCCAACCACTGTGTGTGTGTGTCTGGTGTGTGCTGTGTGCTGTTGGTGTGTCTGGTGTCCGTGTGTGTGTGTGCGTTTGGTGTGTGTGTGTGTGGCGTGTGTGGTGCAGGTGGTCGTGTCCGCAGCAGTTCAAGTTCTGCCGGCTGACAATCAGAGTCTGCCGCGCACTGGCGGACGTCAGAGGAACTGCAGGACAGATGGACGGAGGACGCCCGGGAACACACAGACAGGTTCCGAGCCCAAGAGATAGACAGGTCAGAGCCACACACAGACAGACAGATCAAGCAACAGCGCCAGACAGACAGGTAGAGAACACCCGCAGTCATGAGCACACACAGAAGGTCAGCGGCACACACGACAGAAAGACAGAACAGGTCGAGCACACACACAACAGACGGCCAGGGCACACGCAACACGACAGACAACGACAGGTCAGAGCACACACACACGAAAGGCAGGAGCACACCACACCCACAGACGACAGACAGGTCAGAGGCACACACACACAGACACGGTCAGACCCACAAACACACACGACAGGTCAGAGCAACCACACACAGACAGACAGGGTTCAGAGACACACACACAGACAGGTCAGAGCACACAGACAGACAGACGACGCGACGAGACGCAGCGAGCACCACGACAGCAGGTCGACGCACACAACAGACAGGACAGGTCAGAGCACACAACAGGACAGGAACAGGTCAGCATCACACACAGGACGACAGGTCAGAGCACACACAGACAGACAGACCAGGGTAGGCACACAAGACAGACCAGACAGGTCAGAGCACACAGAGCAGACAGACAGGCGTCAGAGCACCACAGGGACAGCGCGACAGAGCGTACAGAAGTCCACCCAACACAGACAGGAAGGTCAGAGCACCACAACGACGACCAGACAGGACAGGACAGGATCAACAGACAGTTCGAGCCCCACACAGACCAGGGGGGGGGTCAGAGCACACAACAGACAGACGACCGACGCAGAGCAGTGTCAGCCACACAGACAGACAGTTCCAGTCAGCAGCACACCCAGACAGACAGACAGACAGACAGACAGGCAAGCCCACAGCTAACACAACCAAGCAGCACATCAGAGAAGACAGCAGGCAGCCACACACCGACCAGGTTACAGGGGAGCACACACACCGACCGACGACAGACAGACAGACAGGGCCAGGATAGCACACCACAGACAGACAAAAAAGACAGACAGGACAGACAAGGTCAGCCAGCATCAGACAGACAGACTAGGAGTCAGGCACACAGACAGAACTACAGGCAGACAGCGGCACACACAAGACAGGACAGAGCAACACGACAGACAGAAGGTCGAGCAACCAGGACAGACCAGACAGCAGGCCAGGTCAGAGCCCACAGCCCACACACCCGTAGAGGTAGAGCACAACACACCGACAAGCCTTTCTAGAGCACACAGACAGAGACAGGTCAGAGCACACAGTACAGAGGGGACAGGTCAGAGCACACACACACACACAGCAGAGGTCACTCACAAACAGACGACAGGTCAGCGACACACACAGACAGGTCAGGCAACAGACGACTAGACAGACGGTCAGAGCCCCAAACAGAACATGAGCCACAGACAGCATACAGCACACACAACACAGAACCAGAACAGGGGGGTTTTTTTCCAGAGAACAACAACACAGGGTCAGCACACGTGACGGCAGTCAGAGCACACACAGACAGACAGGTCAGAGCAACACACACAGACAGTCAGACAGACAACAGACAGACAGAGTCCGTAGCACAACAGACAGACAGACAGACGACGACAGACAGGTCAGAGCACACACAGCAGACAGACAGAAGGACAGACGTCACACACCACCAGACATACAGAGGTCAGAGCACATACACACAGCCAGACGGACAGGTCAGACAGTCACCCAGACACCAGCAGTCAAGCACCAACACAAGACAGACAGACAGACAGACAGACAGACCGACAGACGACAGGACAGACAGGACAGGTCAAGCGCAACCACAGACCAGACAGGACGGACAGACAGCCAGACAGTGCAGGTCGAGCCACACACGACAGACAGGTGAGACACAACGGTCAGAGCACCCCGACAGGTCAGAGCACACACACAGACAGACAGGTCACTGTGAGACAGGTGAGTACCTGTCTCACAGTGTCCCTCTGCCTGTCTCCAGGACATGTCCGTCCAGCAGGAGGAGCTGTCTGTGCTGCGGTTGGAGGCTCAGGCTCTGAGAGACAGACAGGTGGAGCGTGAGGTGGAGCTTCAGCAGCTCAGGGAGGAGCTTACCCAACAGGTGACTCTGAGACAGGTGAGACAGAAACATGTGACCTGTGTGTGTGTGTGTGTGTGTGTGTGTGTGTGTGTGTGTGTGTGTGCACTGACCTGTGTGTGTGTGTGTGTACTGACCTGTGTGTGTGTGTGTGTGTGTGTGTGTGTGCACTGACCTGTGTGTGTGTGTGTGTACTGACCTGTGTGTGTGTGTGTGTGTGTGTGTGTGTAGTTGCAGTGTGGTGCTCTGCAGTCAGCTGTGGATAAAGAGAAACAGATCAGAGAGATCAACGAGTGTCAGCTTCACACCACCATACACACACTGCAGGTCAGTACACACACACACA
>NW_020851887.1:427-645 GCF_000972845.2 Larimichthys crocea | reverse complement strand
GATTTGGAGGAATCGGAGGCGGTGAGTGAGATGGATTAGTTCATCGAAAATTTTATAAATCTTGACCAAGTGTAGGACCGATGGGGCTATGTGGTCATGTAGCATTGGTGTTAACAATGTTTTGTTTTCTTCTTCTAGGAAAAAAATCCTCTCAACAAAAGGCAGAAGAGGCTGCTAAGAGCAATCGCCCCCTACTTCAAGGGCCGAAGTAGGGGGTC
>NW_020851887.1:0-417 GCF_000972845.2 Larimichthys crocea | reverse complement strand
CACACGCCCCCAGCAGCCGCAGCCGCAGCCGCAGCCAAAGCTGCAGAGGAAACCACCCTCTGCAGCCAACCACCCACGTCATTGGGTAAGAAAGAACACGATGCAAATTGTTCATATTTGAGCTGGTGTGTGGTGGAGTGTGTTCATGCTACATTCATTAATCATCTTTACAGACTCCTACGTGCAGGACTATGCAGACTTCGTCTTCTGCCCAGAAGGAACGCAGAAGATGCAGGAGAACGCAGTGTCCAAGGCCAGCCGGGCAAAAGTATTCCTCAAGTTTTTGCAGCTCGGCTGGCCGAGCATCAGTTACTGGACCTGGGAGTTCTTTTTTAATGTTCCACTAATAAAGATGTAAGTGCTGGCTCCTAAAGAAGTCCCCCAAAAAAGTCTCTCTTATTATTAAATAAATGTATT
>NW_020851886.1:0-5534 GCF_000972845.2 Larimichthys crocea | reverse complement strand
GGGGTTTCAAAGCCACAGCCAAACCTCTGGAGTACAATGCCTCTGTTTGTGTCTGTGTCATGATATATATATCTGTGTGTGTGTGTGTGTGTGTGTGTGTGTGTGTGTGTGTGTGATACTCGTGTTGGCTCAGACCAAACAACATTTCCAGTAAAGTGTCAGAGCGTTGCATGCTGGGACAATATCTAAAGATGGAGAAAGACTGTAATTTAACTGGGTGGAGCCTGTCTCCATCTCTGTCTGCCTGTCTGCCTGTCTGTCTCCATCTCTGTCTGTCTGTCTGTCTGTCTGCCCTGTCTGTTCTGTTGTCGTCTGAGTTTGATTCCTGCTCAACACGTTCACAGAGTTGTCGTCTCAGATCTTCTGCTCCTCCTGGACGTGTTGGAGATCCTCCATCCTCCATGTTTGAAGGTGTTCCTCCTGCTGTGGGCTCAGGATGTTTGTGGATGTGAACAGGTGATGACCAGAGATCATCTGCCATGTTGACATCCATCCATCCATCCATCCTCCTCTTCTCCAGGTCTGGTCATGGTGGCAGCAGCTTTAGCAGAGCATCCAGACGTTCTTCTTCTCAGAAACACACCCCAGCTCCTCCTGGAGGACCTCGAGGTGTTCCCAGGTTAGATGGTCTATATAATCCACCCAGCAGGTTCTGGGTCTCCTCCCAGTTGGATGTGTCTGAACACCTCCAAACTGAGGCGCCCAGGAGGATCCTGATCAGATGTTGAACCACCTCAGCTGACTCCTTTCAGTGTGAAGGAGCAGCTCTGCTCTGATCTCCTCAACTCTTCAGCCGCTTGTATCCACAAAGCTCGTGACCATCGGTGAGGGTTGTCTTTGCCTTCAGGCTCAGCTCACTCTGAACCACGACGGTCTGGTACTGCACCAACCGCCGCTCCATCTCACGCTGCATTTTCCTCGTGAACAAGATCCGGAGACACTTGAGCTCCTTCAAGTCCATCATGGCTGGAGCTCCTGTGATGAACACGGAGAGAAGAAACAGACTCCACACACACATGCAGGAGGTCTGATGGTGTCTGTTTGTCCCAAATACAAACTGCAGCTGGAAGCATGAACCTCCACGAGAGCAGACAACACACCCAGAGACTGATGATGCTGGATCCAGCAGACCTGTGGGGCGGGGTCAGGGCAGGCCAGCATGCTTTACAGGTGGTGTCACACCTTCAGTGGTGACCTTCCCATGCTCCTGGTGGAGGTGGTGGAGGTGGAGGCCGTTCATGCAGCAGTTCAGCCTCCATCTCTTGTCGGCTGTCTCCCTGCTCGAGCTGTGACAGGATGCGGTTTTTCAGATGAACGTTTGTGGTTTAGGAAGTCAAACTTTATTTCATTTGGCTGACACACACCACCCACACACTACACACACCCAAACACGAGCACCACACACACGCCAACACAAACACACACACATCACCACACCACACACACACACACACACAGCTTCAGGCATGTGCAGAGGGAGCAGTGAGGGCTGATGGACATTCAGCAGCACAGATGAGTCTGTTTGTTTTGGAGGCCAGAAGTTTTTTCATGCAGTCAGTGATGAGACGACAGATCCAGCAGACAGTGGACAGTGTCTGATGTTCCTGCAGCTTAACTCTGCACGCCGTACACTGATGATGCATCCATCACTTCCTGTTTGTGAGCAATAAAGTGATTGTTAGTGACACAGTGAATGGACCTGCATGTGTCTGCAGTTGGTCCATGAAGCTTTTGATGTCAGGGTGGGAATCATTTCTTCATTGTCCTGAGCTAAACATAGTTTAATCATTTTATAGGAATGTGTCGACTCGGAGCTTCTCCTCTGATCAATAAGAATTATTATGGGAGTTCTCCTGAACAGACTGAAGATGAATGGAGACATTCTCCGACTCTCTGTAACGTTCTCACACTGATCTCACACGTTTGGCTCGGTCTGTACATTTCTAGGTGACAGGCTGGAATGAAACATGGTCTGTAGGCAGGAGTCAGCCTGCAGACCAGAGGTGAGGAGAAGTTCTCCTCAGAAACTCTCTTTCTAGAGACTTAGTTACTTTAGATGGGATGACCCTGGCTTCCAGCTCCACTGTAAAGGATCTTGGAGTTGTTTTTGATCAGGATTTGTCCTTTAACGTCACATAAAACAAATTTCGAGGACTGCATTCTTCCACTTACGTAACATCGCTAAAATCAGACGCATTGTCTCTCAGGCGGATGCAGAAAACACTAGTCAACGCAATTGTTACTTCAAGGCTGGACTATTGTTCACTCTTTGTTATCAGGCTGACTCCAATAAGTCTCTGAGGTACTTTTCAGTTAATTCGGAATGCGGCTGCACGTGTTCGACCGGAACCACGATCACGATCACATTCTCTCCCATTCTGGCTCCTTGCATTGGCTCCCTGTTAAATCTAGAATAGAATTAAATTCTTACATACTTACAAAGCTCTTCATGGTCAGACACCATATATTAAAACGAGCTCTCGTACCTTACTTACCCCTCTAGAACACTGCGCTCTCAGGACGCTGGTTTCATTGTGGTCCTTGTGGTTCCTGTGGTTCCTTGTGGTTCCTATAGTCTCCAAAAGTAGATTGGGAGCCAGAGCTTTCAGCTATCAGGCTCCTCTTCTGTGGAACAAACTACCATTCTGGGTTCAGGAGGCAGACACGGCCAACACCTTTAAGAGTAGACTGAAGACATTTCCCTCTTTGATAGAGCTCTATAGTTAGTGATGCATAAGGTAATAACTTAGTGATGATGGAACATAAAAAACAAAACACAAAAACCAAACAACAAACAAAACAAAAAACAAAACAAAAAAAAAAGTGGTGGTTTGGCGGTGGTGGGTGGGTCGGGGTTGGGTGTTGCTGTGGTGTCTGGGTGGGGGGTTGTTGGTTGGTGGTGGGGGTGGGGTTGGGGGTGGGTTTCGTTCGGGTGGTGGTGCTGTTGTGGGGGGGCGGGGGTCGTTTGGTTGGTGGTTTTTGTTGGTGGGGTTGGGGGGGTTTTTGTAGGGTTCTTTGTGGTGGTGGTGTTGGTGTGGTGGGTGTTGTTGGTGGTGGGTGTTTGGTGGGTGTTTGGGGTGGTGGGTGTGGGTGTGTGTGTTTTGTTTTTGGTGTGGTGGGGGTGGTTTGTTGGGGTGGTTGTTTGGTGTTGTGGGGGGGGTGGTTTGGGGTTGGGTGGTTGGGGGGGGGGGGGGTGGGGGGTGGTTGTGTGTGGGTTGGGTGTGGGGGGGGTGGGTGGTGTGGGTGGGGTTTGGGGGGGGGTTGGGGGGGGGGGTGGGTGGTGGGGGGGGGGTTTGGGGGGTTTTGGGTCGGGTTTGGGTTGTTAGGGGGTTGGGTGGGGGGTTGGGGGGGTTGGGGGGTTTTGTGTGTGGTGTTTGGGGGGGGGGTTTTTGTGTGGTTGGGGTTGGGGTGGGTGGGTGGTTGGGGGGTGGGTAGTTTGGGCGGGGGGGGTTGGGGGGTGGGTGTGGGGGTGTGGGTTTTGGGGTTGGTGGGTTGGGGTGGGGTGGTGGTGGGGTTGGTTGGTGTGTTGTTGGGGTGGGGGGGTGTTTGGGTTGTGTTTTGTGTGTTGGTGGGTGGTGGGGGGTGTTTGGTTTTGGTGGGGGGGGTTTTGGTGTGTGTGTGGGTTGGTTGTGGTGGGGGTGGGGGTGTGGTGTGGGCGTTGCTTTGTGGTTCTGTTGTGTGTTGGGTTTGGGGGGGTGTGGGGGTGTGGGGGGTGGGGGGGCGGGGTGGGTGGGGGTGGGTGTGGGTCGGGGGGTTGGTGGTGTGGGGGGGGTGGGTGGGGGTGGTGGGGGTGGGTGTTGTGGGTTTGGTTTGGGGGGTGGGGGTTTGGGGGGTTGTCGGGGGTGGGGCTGGGGGGGGGGGGGGGGGGGTTTGGTGGGGGGGGTTGGGGGGGGGGGTGTGGTGGTTGCTGTTGGGGGGGGTTTTTGTTGTTGGGGGTGTGTGGGGTGTTTGGGGGGGTTTGTGGGGTTGGGGTTTTTTGTTTGTGGGGGTTGTGGTGGGGTGGGGGGGTGTGTGGTTTGGGTGGGTGGGGGGGGGGGGTGGTGGTGTGGTGGTTTGGTGGGGGTGGTGGGGGGTTGGGTGGGCCGGGGGGGGTGTGGGGTGGGTGGGTGTTGGTGGCTGTGGTGGTGGGTGTGGGGGGTGGGGGCTTTGGGGGGTGGTGTTGGGGGGGGGTGGGTTGTTGTGGGTTGTGGTGGGGGGGGGGGGTGGTGGGTTGGGGGTGGTGGTGGGGGGGTGCGGGGGTTGTTTTTGGTGGTGTGGGGACAACAACCACAAACCCCCACTAAAAACAAACAACCACAACCCACAAACACACCACCAACCCACAACCAACCCACCCCAACACCCAAAACTAGGTTTTATGGCCTAGTAGGCACCGTGTTGGTTGAAGATCGTCACATCTCCCTTACTGAAAAAACTCTCTCCCTGTCTCTCTCTGTTCTCCTCTCTCTCTCTTGTCTCTCTGTCTCTCTCTCTCTCTGTAAACCTTCATGTTCATTAATCATGTCACTAACTAAACTTTTCCCTGGAGTTTGTGTCTCTGTCGTCAGCAGGTTCGCGTGATCGTGGCTTTTGCTGCTGTGGTCCTGCGGTGGTCCTGCTGTGGACCTGCGGACTGGGTGGTCCTGCTGTGGTCTGCTGTGGTCCTGCTGTGGACCCTGCTTGGTCCTGCTGGGACTGCTGTGGTCCTGCTTTGGTCCTGCTGTGACTGCCTGTGGTCATGCCTGCTGGTCATGCTGTGGACCTGCTGGGACCTGTCGGTGGTCCTAGCTGTGCGTCCTGCTGTGGTCCTGCTGTGGACCTGCTGTGGTCCTGACTGTGGACTTGCTGTGTCCCTGCTGTGGACCTGTGTGGTCCTGCTGTGGCTGCTGGTGTCCATACATGGGACTGTGTGAGGTGTTCCATTGAGCTCAGCGGTTAGTGTTCTCCGTGAACACACAAGCCAACACAACTCTGAAACTACTAACAGTAAACTTAAACTCCATCAGATAAATGAACCAATATAAATCAGAAATTTATGTCATGACCACACAGAGACAAACATAGCAGAAACACTGAACACCAGGTAACATTATGATCCATTTGACCTCTGTGAGCGGAAATCAAAACAGCTGTAATCATCAATCCTGTACGTCATCATAAACGGACGCTCAGCAGATGGATCTTGATCATTCACTTTCCATGATCACAAATCTACTGAAATCCAGGACAAAGCCGATTCCCCCAGAGGCTGTGACGACTCATCTTTCACTCTACTCCCTTTTCTCTTCACGTCTTAACCTCTTTAACCCGAGCGCCATCATCCACGCGGGACGGGCAGCCAACGGGGAAGGGACAAAAAAGGCATTCCCTCAATCTGTAAATATTCTAGAGGAAGTCAAATCAAATCAGATCACTTTTATTTGTATAGCCCAAAGTCACAAAGTCCCTTTTCCTCTGAGGCCTTTACAATCTGTACAGGGCGTTGGACACCTCTGTCCTTAGACCCTCGGTTTCCAGTGAGGAAAAAACTTGCCCACAAAAACTTTAACAGGGAA
>NW_020851885.1:0-566 GCF_000972845.2 Larimichthys crocea | reverse complement strand
ATTTCCTGTCTCATAAGTGTTAAATCAAGGTGTCTATTCTGGTTAAAAAAAAAAAAAGTCATTATTTAAATTTCATTTCCCATTATCACAGTCCTCACGTATATCTGGTTATTTAGTAAAATGTGTTCAGGATAGGGTAGAAATTTTCTAAGAGCCATTTCCTTGTAGTGGATTAAAGTCCTCATCTCTTCACAAATTAGATTAGATTAGAAAAATCTCAACTGCTCTTAACTCATCCTATAGAATAACGTTATCAGCCGTCAGCTCATCATCTGTGTCACCTGTAGTGTTACCTGTTTGCTTTACTAATTGAAACGACATCTTGTGGCTATATTAAAACACAGCAATCCAGGCAACAGAACAAACCAAAACTTTTATTGATTTGTTCTTTGCCAGATGTGTTTTTAATTAATGACAAGATGGCATTTAAATTAGTAAAGTACACATGATGGTGACTGAATAATAGGATTCTATAGGATGCCTTGCGATCTTTGAAAATGTGCAAAAAGTGGTTTTCAGCCCAGACAGTATTCATGTTCCTGACGAAGATATACACTGAAACATTG
>NW_020851884.1:0-558 GCF_000972845.2 Larimichthys crocea | reverse complement strand
TCACTCTTCAGCTGTCTCTACACAATAAAGCTTGAAAAAAATATCTTAAAAAAAGAAAAAGCAGCTGGTTTGCATACCAGAACAATGACCTGTATAAAAGAACGTCTCTATTTCCTTCTTTTATTTTTACTAAAACAGTTTTTACTAAAAATCGTTGCCTCTCTATTCCTGACGTGGAACAAGCTCTTCATGTGGCTCAATTATCTATTATTTATGTATGTATTTGTATTTATTAGGATTATTTTTAGATGTGGCAGAATGCTGCAGAATCACAGTTTAATTTATAATCATGTTGTGAGTGTGAATTTTATGTTAAATGCTTAATGGACTGTACTTTTATACAGAGCTTTTCTAGTCTTCTCACCAGTCAAGGCGCTTTGACTTTACACTTATTCGTACACATTCACTACACTACGCTTCACTACGCCAACTGCTCATCAGACCGGAGCTAATCATTCACACACTGGTGGAGGTTTGGCGCATGCAGAGCCACAGCCGCCCGTTATGAAGAGTAAAATCCAAAGTAAATGTGCAAAATGGACTGTAACTACACACACA
>NW_020851883.1:0-1692 GCF_000972845.2 Larimichthys crocea | reverse complement strand
CTAGTACCGCTCGGACCGGAAGGCTTTCTGGCCCCAAACCGATATTTCCTATCATGAATCGGCTCACTGTGGCCTCCTGAGCTCTTCCTGAACGGCTGCGACAGAGGAGTTAAGGGGGCGACTCGGGAAAAAATGGGACAGTTAGAGCGAGGGGAAAATAGGCGATCGCGGCGTTGCCGCCAGAAAGGAACCGCCCGCAGCAGTGCGGTCCGGGCCAAAGTCGTCGGACAGCGTCAGCAGCCGAATGTGAGGGAGACGACAACTTGTCTCTAAGGGTCTAGTAAGGCGGGGGTGACGGGGATCAAACACAATCGAGTCGAAAGTCGCAGTCGAAGCTCGTCGTCTGAAAAAGGCGACAGACCCCGCCCCCCCACACACCCAAATCCGTGGCACACAGACAGACAGGGTGGAGGGAAAGCGGGTGTGGGTGGCTGGTAGAAGGGGTTAACGGTGGGGAAGAGGGCATAGCAACAATGAATAACAATAGAACAATTAACCTTGGCATGGCACAGCACATAGGCCTAAAGCTCAAAACAATAATATCTAGGCTTCCAATTTTATTATTTATTATTTACTATGATTACTAATTTTACGTCGATTCGAAAAACTAGGTAATTCCGGGGTGAACTCCCGTTGGCGTGAACCTATTTTATTGGAAAGCGCTCGAACCAGAGTAGACATAACACCAGACACTATTTTTGTAGTGTTGAACCCACGTTGCTTTCCACTTCATTTTATTTATCCAAGAAATGACGGACCATAAGGAACTTTTGTACATCGCTGCTCTCTGCATCACACACCCGTTCCCGATTGCAATTCTCTCTTTGTTATTTTGATACCCTTTACTGTACGATAGCGGACCCCTCTGGCCGAATTAATGCAACAGTATGTTAGGATTAGGGGAACAGCCGTTCCGTGCCTCATTTTTTTTTAGTGGATTGCCAAGCAAGCCAAAAACGGCATGCGAATTCTCTTCAATATTCGAACTCGTCACGAATATTCGACTATTCGAAAATCATGTCCCATCCCTAGTTTCTATGTATAAATTATTTCGAGTAACATTTGTGGCTTCAGTTTACAAATATATTTTTAACAGTTTTTCCTCTGCCTCTCCACTCTAGCGATGATGTCACACGCTCTAGCTCTGAAAATTCTACCAATACACACCCATTCATTGTTTTGGCAAACTGTTTGGTGAAACGCTTAGAAAAGTAAAGTTTTCTTTATACACAGTTCATCGCGGGGTCTCGTGATCTCACGACTTGCTACACTGCCAAAAATATCGAGATATTGGTTATAGGCCATATCGTGCAGCCCCAGGAAGAAGAATAGTAAGTGTGGGGATAATATGTAGTGTGCTTTCAGGCACGCTCAATAAATCATGTGATATTACATCAGTACAAATCAGTGATGTCATGAATTGGATATTACACTTCATGTCAGTGATTTAAAGCACATTAATTCAATTTTAATATATTTAATTAAATAAAACAACCTAATAATTCTTGTTATATAACACTGAACAGACGCGATGCAGAAGAGCTCGAGCGTGTTGATTGCTGATCCTCGGCTACAGATGTGATGTCGTAGTGTAGCTCTATTACAATGACTTGTGGGTAAATATTAGGCTAACGTCCGCTAGAGAGCAGCTAACAAACTGAGCTAACACAGCTAACAGCAGCTAACAGACTG
>NW_020851882.1:443-610 GCF_000972845.2 Larimichthys crocea | reverse complement strand
GCTGGAATTGAATGTTCAGTATGAAAAAGTTTGGTCACTTGTGTTTGGTTTGATGTTCACAGCTGGAATCAAACAGTTCTCTGCCATGAAGCAGCTCTGCAGTCAGTAGGAGGAGACTCATGTATCAAATTAATTTCATTGCTGAAGTTCATCATCACAACTGAAAA
>NW_020851882.1:0-433 GCF_000972845.2 Larimichthys crocea | reverse complement strand
AAGGTTCAGTACAACAGTGTGGAAAAAAGGCTTCCAGCAGCTTGTCAGTGTGTCAGCTTGTGCTTTTGTACAGAGTTTTGGTGTTTCCTGTCACTGTGGGCTTCACAGCACAGTAGTACACAGCAGAGTCTGTCACTGCAGCAGAGGAGATCTGCAGATCCATCTGAGTTTTATCCTCGCTCACTTTAAAAGATATTTTAGTGTTTTGATTTAATATTGGTTGTCCTGTTCCTGAGTGAGAGACGAGGAACTCTGGAGGTTTTCCTGGATATTGTCGATACCAGAAGAAATTATCAGTTGCATCAGCTTGTTTGGAGTAATTGTAGGACAGAGTAACAGTGCTGTCTTCTAAACTGGACTCTTCTTCCTTGACTGCAGTGAGTTGTTGACAGCTGACACCTAAAGGAAGAGATAACTCTGTTATTTCATGTTG
>NW_020851881.1:368570-371126 GCF_000972845.2 Larimichthys crocea | reverse complement strand
AAGCTGAAGCCATCAGTATTAGAGTTAATATACACACATGCACAATATAAAACTTCCGCACTCTAAAAGTTTTCTTAAACTGGTATTAAAGCTGCTGTTACGGCCTCATAAAATTATATTAATACTTAACTTGATGCTGGTTCAATGAGACCATAACATAAAGGATGCCACTAGGGAAGAAAATAAAAAGGGAAAAAAAAATTTAACCCATAAAGTAATGAACCAAAAAGAGATGGAGACTCCGGCTAACGCTGTGGGCCACCGCACCCTGCACTTCCCCACTAACTAGAGAAAAACTTGCCTAACCTAACACAAAATGAAAAATCTGGACTACCGGAGGTCTCCAAGTCAAACTAAAATAACAAACTAAAATAAGAAAACTCTGCCATCATGGACAGAGTTAAAAAAAAAAAAAAAGACAGAGTGAGAGAGTGTGGCCTCCCTCCTCCTCTTCTGATTACCAAATTGACTGCCACCTGTGGAGGAAGGAACAATGAGGGAGGACAGCAGCCCCCAAAAAAGACAAGAAACACTCCCAGGTGTGGAACACTCCCACTACCTGGCCACACATAACACCCCCACCCTAAGATGGTGAAGAATGGGGGAGATTATTCACACATCACCAAAACTACGCGACAGGGTGTCGACCAGGACATTTCCAGTGCCTTTAATGTGACGAACAACAATATTAAAAGACTGCAGAAACAGTGCCCAACGCATCAATCTTTGATTAGAGTTTTTCATCTGATGAAATTAGAAACTGGGTGCTCCACACCATCATCTCCCTGCTAGAGTAAGACTGCCCCCGCCCCTGCATCACTTGCATCCACAGAAAGCTTAAACGGTCGATCAAATTGTGGAGCGACAAGCGCCTGCGCATGAGTCATCAAGGCTTTAATACAGTCAAACGCATGCTGGCAGCTCTCGGACCAATGATAACGCCTTTTTGGGCTAAGGAGGTCAGTGAGTGGAGCTGCGACAGCCAAGAAGTTCCTACAAAAACTGCAATAATACAAAAAGCGGCCAACTCGCGTCTGGAGGACGGAGCACGAAATGACAGAATGGCCTCAACTTTGGACTGAATTGGTTTAACCTGCCCACAACCCCAAATTTTCCCCAAATAGGTGACTACAGCTTGACCAAATTCACATTTAGCAAGATTGAGCGTCAAATTGGAAGCTTTAAGTCTATCAAAAACGACATGCAATTGCTCAATGTGTTCCTCCCATGTGCTTGAATACACCACAAAGAGATGGCGACCCCGGCCAAAAGAAACAAAAGAGAGGGAAACACGGGCACGCTGTGGGCCATCGCATCTTGCACTTCCCCACTAACTAGGGAAAAACAGGCCTAACCTGGTTAGGCGAAAAACTGGACTACCGGAGGTCTCCAAGTCAAATTAAAATAACCCTTTAAAAGGTCAAGTTTTGACACAAAATTGTCGTTGCCGACATTGTCCCACAATCACAAATGTAGCCGCAATCATTCAGTCTCTCTTTGACCTCATTTGGGCCGCCGAGCCTGCAGAGCTGAACCAGGAATAGGCAACAATACCAATGCCTTATCACCTGGCCTCAGATGGGCGTCCCTATCAAACCCTGTCTTCATTTTTGTCTGCACAACAGCAATGTTTCCCTTTGCCGACTCACAAGCACGGTGAAGTCTGAACCGAAAGTTTTGCATCACTCACCTTTCCTGAGCTCATTGAACAACATGTTCAAATAAAGTTGAACAAACACAAATCACAGCAGCCTGTTCATCAGAATATGACACATGTTTACATTACAGTCATTTGACAGACACTTTGTCTAAAGTTACAGTTTGCTGCGTTCATTATGTTGCTCAGGGACACTTTGACATGTGGACAGGAGGAGCTCAAGTTTCAAACCACAAACCTTGTGATCAATGTCTGAGCAGCTCAGGCTGAACAACTGACCAGCTGAGCTACAGACGCTCATGTTGATGTGCTTTGTGAAGTAAAGAGTCGATTTTTAAAATGAAATGTCAGATTTTATTTGACTTTAACTTTTATATTCTCTGTCATCACAGACTTTCTCGATGTGGACTCTCAGGGACTCACTGTGAAGTCGTGGCCTCAGCTCTGAAGTCCAACCCCTCCCATCTGAGAGAGCTGGACCTAAGTTTAAACGAGCTGGAAGATCCAGAAGTGAAGACACTGTCTGCTGGACTGCAGAGTCCAAACTGTAGACTGCAGACTCTGAGGTCAGTTCATGTGTTCTGCTCTTGTACAGTGTATATCTACCAAATTTAAATCCAGAACAGAAGTTTGACATTTCTTTCAGTCTTCTTGTTTTCTGTGTTTGTCTGAGCACAAATCACAGCAGCTCTTTTTAAAGTTTGTCAGTGTGAACAGTTTGAATTGAGTCTGTACTCAAACTGGATTCATGTTATTAAGAAAACTGAAGGATTGATCCTTTAATGTGCTGCCATGAAACCAAGATTTATTTTAGTTTCATGTGAGACATCTCTACATGAAACATGAAAAGAACAACACGTTTTCAGGAAAAATGTCTTTTTATACAGAACCTTCAGAAC
>NW_020851881.1:348565-368560 GCF_000972845.2 Larimichthys crocea | reverse complement strand
ATGATCCACAGTAACAGAATGACATTCACTAGCAAGGACCACGCCACAACAATGTGATTGAAAGGCTTCATGAAATGAGGAAGTATTGGATGTTGAGGGTGGATGAATGGATGTGTCAGCGGATCGTTCAGAAAAATGTAGATGGGACATGAAGCTCCCTGCTGGTCGGTCCTATCTAGAGCCAGTGTTTAGTTTGTCTGTTCTGGGCTACCGTAGAAACATGGCGGTTCAACATGGTGGACTCTGTGAGAGGAGCCGCAGTGTTTGTAAATATAAAAGACTGATTTGAACAAAAACACAATGATTCTTATTTTCAGGTGATTATACACTGATGAAAACACAGTTCTGAATTTGATATTCCATTTCTGCTAATAGATCGTCCTAAATGTTCCACGCTGGCCCTTTAAATGCACAGCGTTTTAGCATGAACACAACAGACACACTTCTGCTGTCAGCACGTTCTCTCATGTACTGACTTCAGACCAGCGTTGCAGAGCGCTCTGCACTGTGTGCTGTTAGCTGGCCTGTAAATATTAGCTGCTAGTTCTATTTGAAAGCCGCCCTCCTGCTGTAGCTTCAGACATTATGCTGCTTTGAACTGAGTCGTGTGGATAACAGATAACAGAGCACCAGCAGACCTGGGACCAGCTGACCACCTGCCTCTTCAATCAATGTGCACGAATGCATCAAATAAGAAATCAGTCAAAATAGTGCCATGAATGTATCCAAATGTAACCGAGTAAAAGTAACAATGTTTCTGAAAATCTACTCAAGGAAGAGTAAAAAGTATGCTGCATTAAAACTACTCTGACAAGTACAATGTACTCCAAAAAGTACTGAAGTACATGTAACGGAGTAAATGTACCTCGTTACTACCCAACTCTGGTTAGAGGAGTGGATGAAGGGATGGAGGGAGTCTGACAGAAGGATGGGTTGACCAGGTGATTAGAGGTGTGTTTGAGTTGTGGTCCTGCTCCAAACCTGAGTTAACGAGTTCAAAACTCATTGATTAGGACATAGTAATGTTGAGCTGCACATTTCAAACCTGAACAAATCTGATTGGATTATAAATGGATTTTTATCAACATCATTTATTCTATATTAAGATTGGAGAACTGCAGGTTGTCAGAGATCAGCTGTGCTTCTCTGGCCTCAGCTCTGAAGTCCAACCCCTCCCATCTGACAGAGCTGGACCTGACTGACAACTACCTGCAGGATTCAGGAGTGAAGCTGCTGTGTGATTTTCTGAAGAGTCCACACTGCAGACTGAAGACTCTGAAGACTCCGAGGTCAGTTCAGGGTTGGAGTCAGTCCATGCTGGTTTTAGTAGTATTGTTCTAACCACAGGAAGGTTCATGCAAACCTCACATAGGGTATCCCTCCATTTCTACCTTCCATTGTGTGCACGCTCCAACTAATCAGTAGGAGTTTCTTTTGTTTCATCAAGGATGAGAACACTGATAGTCAAATGTACAGAGATACCTGTACTGGCAGCCGAGCCTTGGGTTTCTGCCGTGGTGGGTGAGAACTTTAACACTTCCCAGGAGTAATCCAGCTCAACAAATCAGTGATTTTACACACTGAGTGCAGTTTCTCCTTCATTTTCATCTCATGTTTCTTAAACTTCATGAGTTTCCTCTAATGCAGTCAGAGCACATGAGTGCTGGCAGTCAGTTGCAGTCTTGTGGTGAACATTTGATGCGATGCAAAGTGTTGGATCAGTTTGTTTGTGTCAGGACTTGATCCATAACTTTTGGGACTGTTTTTTATCCATACAGTGGTGAGTGGACGGCAGCTGACAAACACAGAGAATGTGAGTATTGAAACATGCCCCCCATTCATCAAGCTATGGTACGTTTAAATCTGGTCTTAGAATGAACATGTGCTCATTATACAACAGTTATATTTTTCACTTGTGTTTGTGTTGGAGCTGTGACGTCACATCTGTTGAGAAAATATTCAAGACATTCAAGTTTTCATGACTGTTTGTTCTCACTTCCTGTCTCCATCAGCTGACTCTGATGTCAAACAGGATGTGAAAAAAAAGCTCCACCTGCCCGACGACGACCAAAAGGTGAGAAAGGAGCAGCTGTGCAGTGTGAAGTCCTCCAGGACATGACACGACTGAAACACAGAATATATCTGAATGATTTTGAAATATATGAACATTTATTGTTGTATCTTGTGAGTGAATTTGTCCCTGTGTGCAGACAGAGTGGATCTAACTCTGTCCCTTTCTTACTTCCAGGCTCCATTGTGCTTCTCACCTGAACGGACAGCTGAATCTTCATACAGGTGATCAGAGAAAATGACCAAGCACTATTCCAACTTCTCTCGTGGTTCATCAAGTTGAGATTTCTAATCAAGCAAACCAACAACTTGTCTGTGCTGAGCTAGTCACAGCTGAACACTATAAGTCGAATATTCATACCACACCTGGCGGTTGCATCGGTGTTGTCCTGGACTCTCATTTAGAAACAACAACCGAACTGTTTGCAGTGCACACACTTCAACTATTTAGAGCTTTCCATTCAACTGATGGTTCAATTTCTTTCATTTGTCACACTTCAACAGGTTCAGGTGTCCTGGTCCAGGTATGTTCCGGTGTGCTTCGACTCACCTGGTGTTTGATATGGGTCAGGAGGCGGAGCTGCTGTACAGAACTGTCCAATGGGATGAGAGCCTCCTCCAATCAGCTGGAAAGACGGCTGCAGGGCTGCCGTTCGATATCAAGTGTTCAGAGGATGCTGCTGTCAGTCACCTCCACCTGCCACACTGTGAAACAAAGGATGGTAAACACATGGCCGTCGTCACTGTTCAAAAATGAATTGGCAACATCACAAATATTTGTATGAATGTGACTTCATGTCAAGTTTATGCATAACACCAAATGCACACATCCAGACAGATCACATGTGGGACGGGAAAATAATCATACATGAATAAATGACAGGATAGAAGTGAACTGGCACATCGTTGAGATGCTCCAGAGTTAACGGCGATAGATTCATTTGAACTCTCTGAACTCAAGTGCTCAGAAATGAATGAGGCAGAGATGAACTCTAACGAGCTCTTTGCTTTCACAGCGTTGCTTGTTGATGGTCTGCTGTCTGTCGTCCACATCACTGATGATGGAATGAGCATCTTGAAGCCTCTGGAGATTACAGACACTCATGTGGTCGTGAAGGTCTCTCACCTCTCTGTCTTTGGCCTCATTGGGGATTTCTTTCAATGGTTCTCAAAGTCAAAAGTCTCCCAAGTTCTGCTGTTCCTCCGACCTCCAAACATCGGGTTCCCAATACTTGATGTATTTCTGCTGCCGATAAACATCTACCTGGACAAGGTAAAGCTATCTGTCTTATGTGCTCACCTGTACTGTGATTCTCATCTCTCTGTAAAGCACCTTGGTCAACATTTGTTGTTTTTAAATGTGCTCTATGAATAAAATGAACTTCAGTCTATGAGCATGAGCTCTAAAATAAAAATGTCCTGTTGCTGAAGGTTGCTGCCCAGCACAGAGATTCTAAGAACATCATCATCTCTTCTGAGTGTGAACTCCTCGTTCATCAAACATACAGTGTCCACTGTGAACCTGAGGGCTTTACAATACAGCCTGGGGTGAGTCAAGTCACTTCTCGTGGTTCTAAACACAATTATGATTGATAGATTTTTGGCTGCATGATAAACAGACTCATAATCAGAAAAGTACCAAAGTGCATTTTTACACCAGGAACAATATGAATCAGTGCAATTAAAGTAGAATTGGGTTAGCGCTGTGCAATGTTCCGCAATAGGTAAAATCACGTAGAAGATCCAGCTTTGGTTATCAATGGTACGGGAAACTGTGTCTGTCCAACGAGAGTTGGTGCTCACAGATGTGTGTCTTGAGCGTGAGAACATCAGAGGTGAGATGTTCAGCTGGTTGTTGGTGATAGGCGGAATCAAGAATTAAGGAAGACGTTATTCTCTAGGTTATTTCTAATGATCGTTACATTATTGCCAGGAATGTTTTATCTTTGTGTAACGTCCTTTGGGTGAATGTAGGCCACATGCAAAGCCTGTAAAACACATGAAGACTTCAGAGGTGCGTGGTGAAGTTGTTGATCACAGCAGCATGTGAAGATGACAACGATGTAATATATTGTTACAGTGATCAGATGAATGCGAGTGAAGTGCATATTGGACCGAGTGAGAGATCTGTCTAGATGTTTCAACCACGATGCTGAGAGAGGGAAAGAGGGTTCAAAAAGATCGTAATCAATCTTCCCGAGATTTTCTGAAGTTCGGTGACGGCAAGCTGCTTTCATTGCTGGAAGTCAGGTTTTGACACAGGTGAGCACAGAAAGAGAAGGTGTTAGGGAAGATCCGGGCGGAAACCAAAAGAAGGTACAAACCACAGAAGAACCAAGCAAACAGGTTCTAATTAAGCATTATTTCATATGAGAATGAGACGCTATAATCGGTGTCCATTTTGCATAAGCACTGGACTCTGTATCAGTATCTTCTGCTGTGTTTAAAGTTGCACTTTGATTTTATAAAACAGCTGTAAAGAAATAAATTCGAATCTGATTTTCAGGTTGGGCATTAGTGACACGAAATCTTTATTCTCTTCAACGTTTCCAAATTGTGGTGATGATCCAGTTTAGTGGAGGACACACACACACACACACACACACCCCACACACACACCACCAAACACACACCACATATGTGAACAGTGTCATGGAGGATCATTTTTGTCCAGAAAAACAAAATAAACAGTGTAGTAGATGCGTCATATTTTTCATGAGGAAGGGGGTCTGAGGCAAATGACTTTATTGGCTTTGGATGGAGGGAATTCAGCATCCTGACGGCCTGGTGGATCAAACTGATCTCTCAGTCGCGGTCTCGCCCGGAGGCTCCTCATGATCTCCCCTCAGGGCAGGAGGCTGAAGAAGCAGTGGTGTGTGGAATGGGTGGAGTCGCCAACAATGCTGAGTGCTGATTGGCGGGCCAGGCGTGTGTGTGAGATGTCCTGGATGGAGGAGGGAAGGGCACCGCTGATCCTCAGGTCTGAACACATAAGAGCAGAAGAACTGAGACTTTTTAAGAGACCTTAACACACCAAGGTCAATGTTGTTTTTGATGCTGTCTGACGCTTGTAAATCTTTTTTAATGACTTCCTGGAAATATTCGAACTTTATTGGTTCATTCATTGTCTTTGTGGCTGAACAATAATCAGCAGTTCATCGTGGCATCCACACAATATTTATATCAGTTCATATTTAATTATGTGCAGGTCTTATGCTTCAAGAGATTATTTTTATTTCAATGGTTTTCTAACCCAAGATGGTCTCATGCTAACTTTGTGCAGACAGACATGGGACCTGTGATCACTGGTGGAGACGTAACCTAAATGTAACTATGTTTGTCTCCCTCATCTGTAAGATTAAAGCTAAACAAAGACTAAATATCTGCAGATAGAGAGAGAGCGATGAGAAGATTGTTTCATGTCAAACACAGTGAGATAAGACCAGCTGAACGACTGATGTGAAGAACAAATGTTCATCAAAGCAGGAAATGTTCACTGTTTCCTCATCAAATGCATGAAGTAAATATAAAGTGTCCTCTTAATAAAACATACTTGGTAATATTGGTTTCATCACAGACTTCTGGCTGTGGACCCTCAGAGACTCACGGTGAAGTCGTGGCCTCAGCTCTGAAGTCACAACCCCCCATCTGACAGAGGACCTGAGTACAACAAGCTGGAAGATTCAGGAGTGAAGAAGCTGTGTGCTGGACTGGAGAGTCCAAACTGTAGACTGAAGTCACTGGGTCAGTGCACTGTTATGTGAGTTTTCCTTGTATATGTTCAATTCAGATCTCATCTAAGGTTTGAAATTGTTGGCTCTTAAGACATTCACATTTCAATCCTGAACACATCTATTGGATTATAAATGATTTTTACAACATCATTTATTCTTTATTCATGAGGAACTGCAGTTTGTCAGAGATCAGCTGTGCTTCTCTGGTCCCAGCTCTGAGTCCAACCCCTCCCATCTGACAGAGCTGGACCTGAGCTTCACAAGCTGCAGGATCAGGAGTGAAGCTGCTGTGTGATTTTGCTTGAGAGCCCCACTGCAGATTAAGAACTCGTGAGGTCAGTTCACGATGTTTGTAGCTTACACAGTTATTCGTACATATTGTCGGGTTCGTACAAGGTTTGTTCAGCTCCTGTTCAACTGAAATTGGCCGGTGGTAACTCAACGATGCACAGAACAACTCATTCTTCTTTTCCCTTTTTTTATTTGAAAACCTTTAAAAAGAAAATGTAAAAAAAATTTAAATGAATTAGACATTTCATATTTTCTTCTCCCTTTTAATCTGATTTACGTACTCATTCTGTCAATTCATCAAACAACAAGATAAACATCATTCATACCAAGAGTTACAAAGTAACCAAAGTCAACCAAACATGAAGCCTGTTAGACTGGTAATGATGCTACTAAACATTTCTGCTCATTATTTAACATTTCATTAACTCAAAGTCACCACATCAATATCAAATATTTAATATTCTTTCATCCACTCATTTGTTCCTATAACTGTCTGCTTTCTGAAAGAGTTTGTCAAAGACTTACCCTCCTATCTTTGAGACACAAACATGTACTCAGCTGTCTGTGTGATTGTACATCAGAACACAATACTGCTTTCCTTGGTGTGCCACATTAATATGGTTGCATTCCTCATGAAGACGCTTTGAACTCTGCTGCATATTACCTGTTCAAGAGAGAAACAACACACAGTCCTCTTAATGCATTCCAATTAGAAGTGCCACACCTTGTTCTCAGTCACAACTGAATGTAATATAAACCAGCTGGTAAAAGGCTGAGAGCTGTGCTGGGGACAGACATGGCGCCCTCTGTGGCTGACTGGTTGTAGGAAAATGTAAAGAAAGTGTTATACATGACCCCACCACCACCTCTCACTGTGAACTCCTATCTAAAAACAGACGAGTCCAGGCTGAGCTTGTTTCTACTGAATATAATCATTGAGCTTCACAAATAAAAGACACTGAGGAGACACTGACATGTCCTTCAAGCTGAACCATCTTTAAGGACTTTGAAGGACACGACCACATGCTGACAACAAGTGGCATGTATAGATGTGCTAACTGTGCGTTCTGCAACAACACAACAAACACAAAATGGTCCACATCCCCACACTGGGAGAAACATTCCTCTGTGTGTAATTCATAAGTGGTAAGTCGACTCATGGGACGTACATGTTGCTATATTTCTTACAGTGTAGTTGTTATGAAGGAAACACTTCACACTCAGTATGGACAGGAGGAATGATGACTGCCACCAATAACTCTTTGAATGTCCATGTGGCTGCTGTTTGAAGACACGCTTGAACAAATGTGGACGTCTCCTTTTAATGACATTTACCTACCAAGCTACCAAATAGAACAAGAAGAAGGTCATGTGAAAATGAAACAATGAACAGTGTTTAGTCCAACATGTCTGATTTGATTTGATCCAAGTCCAGACTTGACTGAGATCAGCAGCATGTTATTTAATCTGTGCGAAGAATGTTGTGAAGTTGTGCTGACGTTTGATGATGTCTGTAGAGAGCTGACATATGATGATCCACAATAACACAATGACAAAGTCACTCTACTCTTAGAGAAAAGCTCATTGATTAGGACATAGTAATGTGAGCTGCACATTTCAACCTGAACACATCTGATTGGATTATAAATGATTTTTATCAACATATTATTCTTTATTCAGATTGTGACTGCAGTTGTCAGAGATCAGCTGTGCTTCTCTGGCTCAGCTCGAAGTCCAACCCCCCCATCTGACAGAGCTGGACCTGAGCTTCAACAAGCTGCAGGATTCAGGAGTGAAGCTGCTGTGTGATTTTCTGAAGAGTCCACACTGCAGACTGAAGACTCTGAGGTCAGTTCACTGACTCTCTGTTACCCTTACATTACATAACTTACATCCATAAAGTTGTAAATGTCCTTTTGTTCATATTTTCATGTTTGTTGTTTATAAATTTAGTCTGCAGTCACAAAGACTTGTGTTTCTTAAAGAAACTGTAGAAAATGTCTGTTAGTGGTTAAAGTCAATGAATGTTTAGAATTGTGGTGTAAATGGTCAAATCTGTATACAGAAGATCCCTGAACTCAGATTGTTTGAAATGATCAAGTTTACTTGTTGAAGTAGAAATATTTCTTTGGTTTCTGTTGATTTCAACACACACACACACACACACACAGACTTGACTGAGATCAGCTGATGATGCTGTCTGTAGTAGTCTGACTTCATGATGATCCACAGTAACAGAAGACATTCACTAGCAAGACCACGCCACAACAATGTGATTGAAAGGCTTCATGAAATGAGGAAGTATTGGATGTTGAGGTGGATGAATGGATGTGTCAGACTCGTTCAGGAAATGTAGATGGGACATGAAGCTCCCTGCGGGTCGCTATCTAGAGCCATGTTTTTAGTTTTCTGTTCTGGGCTACCGTGAAACATGGCGGTTCAACATGGTGGACTCTGTGAGAGGAGCCGCAGTGTTTGTAAATAAAAAGACTGATTGAACAAAAACACAATGATTCTTATTTCAGGTGATTATACACTGATGAAAACACAGTTCTGAATTTGATATTCCATTTCTGCTATAGATCGTCCTAAATGTTCCACACTGGCCTTTAAATGCACAGCGTTTTAGCATGAACAACAACACACACTTCCTGCTGTCAGCACGTTCTCTCATGTACTGACTTCAGACCGCGTTGCAGAGCGCTCTGCACTGTGTGCTGTTAGCTGGCCTGTAAATATAGCTGCTAGTTCTATTTGAAAGCCGCCCTCCTGCTGTAGCTTCAGACATTATGCTGCTTGAACTGAGTCGTGTGGATAACAGATAACAGAGCACCAGCAGACCTGGGACCAGCTGACCACCGGCCTCTTCAATCAATGTGCACGAATGCATCAAATAAGAAATCAGTCAAAATAGTGCCATGAATGTATCCAAATGTAACCGAGTAAAAGTAACAATGTTTTCGAAAATCTACTCAAGGAAGGTAAAAAGTATGCGCATAAAACTACTCTGACAAGTACAATGTACTCCAAAAAGTACTGAAGTACATGTAACGAGTAAATGTACCTCGTTACCCACCCAACTCGGTTAGAGGAGGTGGATGAAGGGATGGAGGGAGTCTGGAGACAGAGGGGTTGACCAGGTTGATAGAGGTGTGTTGAGTGTGGGTCCTGCTCACAAACCTGAGTTAACGAGTTCAAAACTCATTGATTAGGACATAGTAATGTTGAGCTGCACATTTCAAACCGAACAAATCTGATTGATTATAAATGGATTTTTACAACACATCATTTATCTATATTAAGATTGGAGAACTGCAGGTTTCAGAGATCAGCTGTCTTCTCTGGCCTCAGCTCTGAGTCCAACCCCTCCCATCTGACAGAGCTGGACCTGAGAGGAAACGACCTGCAGGATTCAGATTGAGCTTGCTAATGTTGAGGGTTTTTCACTAAGAGGTCATCGACTGTCATGGCCTCTCTCTGGAGTCCAACCAGAGACTCTTAGGAGGCCTGCTGGGTCAGACAGACAACAGTCCAGAAATCATCCAGAGAGCCATCAACAACCTGAAGGAGATGAGCAGTGATGGTATCTCTCCTGACAGAAGCATCAACATCTTCCACTGTCTGATGGAGATGAACGATGACTCAGTCCATCAGGAGATCCAAGAGTTCCTGAAGTCAGAGAACAGATCAGAGAAGAAACTCTCTGAGATCCACTGCTCAGCTCTGGCCTACATGCTGCAGATGTCAGAGGAGGTTCTGGATGAGTTGGACCTGAACAAGTACAACACATCAGAGGAGGGACGACGGAGACTGATTCCAGCTGTGAGGAACTGCAGAAAGGCTGTGTAAGTCCAGATGTGATTATCAACATAATAAAACAGTTTAGATTCATAGTTTAGTTCTTCAGATGTTCAGGCTATAAAATTTCATATTATTTTAAAAATGTTGTCCCACCTGTTTTTTGCAAAAATATGTATTTTCAAATGTCATAAGAAACAAATTCTGATTTGGCTTTTAATTAGATATAATTAGTTTTATTTAAAGCGGGATTGCATATAAATTCATATTTTATAAATTGATGTTCATATATTTGTACTGATTACATTACTTCCGACTAACTTTGCTAACAGCCAATCATCATCCAGGTCCCCAGCAGCAGCTGATATTACTGACTAGTCCTACAGCAGTCAGCCCAGCTCGGCGTCTGTCTTTCAGCCTTTTATTTCACCAAGCTCTCACCAGTTCATCTGAATTATTTGCTAGTGTGCTCTTTTTTGTTTTAAATGAGTTTGAATCAGCAGTACATAAGCAGTACATATCTATATGTTCATGTGCATGATAACACACTGTAGGTTTCTGTGACTTCTGGAAGCACAATGATGTCTCTTTTAGCACTTGAGCATAAATAAAGTAAGGTGCAGACTGTCCTCAATTACGTCCTCAGGAGCTCATTGACTATATACAGCCATATACCTGTACTATAATGTTTCAGTGTTGTTTGTTTGTCAGCAGGATTACTGAAAAACTGCTGGCCCGATTTTCATGAAACTTCATGGAAGAATGAAGCATGATTCAAGAATGGACCCATTAAATTTTGGAGCAGATCCAAATCACAGAGCGAATAGATCAGTTGTAATATAGCCATATAAAGCGGTTACACTTTGCAGATTTGCATATCACAGAAGTTTGGGTTATTGGCCTTGGCCGAGGCCTGTGCTCTTAGAGTGCCCTTCTGTTCAATGCTGTAACCAGTGTTGCCAACTCAGCAGTTTTGTCACTATATTTAGAGACTTTTCAGACTCCTCTTGTTGTTTGTGGAAGTTTTCATTTGTTATACAGGAACTGGGCTAGACTGAGTTTATTTTGCACTGATTTGAACACAGAAGAATTTTTGTTAGTCACTAGATTTAGGGTTGCATGTACATGTATGCAGGTACATGTCAACAGTCATTGAATTTTCCCACTTATGGACGTGAACCTGACAGCAGCAGGTATCTCACAAACAGAGATCATCTTTCCCAACTGTAATTGTAAAAATGTTTTTCTAATCAAGATGGCCTCATGCTAACTTTGTGGAGACAGACATGGTATCAGATCACACTGACAGACTGTGGACATTATGGAAGTCTAAATGTTAATCAAAGTTCTCTCTTGGGGCTCTCTGGTTATTCAGCTGGTAAAGCATTTGCCCCTTCACACACACTCTTCATGTACTACTATCTTAACACACATGTAAAATTTGTTTCATCACAGACTTAAAGGCTGTAGACTCTCAGAGTCTCACTGTGAAGTCGTGGCCTCAGCTCTAAAGTCCAACCCCTCCCACCTGACAGAGCTGGACCTGAGTGACAACAAGCTGCAGGATTCAGGAGTGAAGCTGCTGTGTGCTGGACTGCAGAGTCCAAACTGTAAACTGCAGACTCTGAGGTCAGTTCATGTGTTCCGCTCTTGTATGACTGTGGTCATATTCAGTGTTGGGAGTAACGGCGTTTAAGTATAACGGCGTTACTAACGCTGTTATTTTTTCAGTAACGGAGTAATCTAATGAATTACTTTTCACATACTTGCAACGCCGTTATCGTTACTGAGAATGTAACGTGGCGCGTTACTACAATTTGGTTGAATGAAGCGCGAGGTGAGCTGCTCTACTTCTCTGTGAGGTGCGTTCATTGACCATCGGAATGACTATGATGCGTTCATGAACGTGGGAAAAATGGAAATTTACCAGAAATATAATAAAACTAAATAGTATTTCTTTCAAGAACAAATTAACAGTGATTAAAACAACATGGGCTTTCTAACAATATAAATGAAATAATTATACTAACTGGAAACTCTACTGGAATATTTGAAGGATATTAAATAAACATTTACTTTCTTTGAAAAAACATGTCTACAAATTTATTCTAGGCTATTTATGCAATAGTAAAAAAAATAGTGAAAAATTTAACAACTGCATTTCATATTCGGTTTGGTATTCGGCCAACCATTTAATTTTTATTCGGTTTCGGTATTCAGCAGAAAATTTTCATTCCGGTGCATCCCTAATTGTAGAACATAAAAAATAATGTCAGTTACTTTGCTGAGTAACTAATTACTTTTACAGTGTGGTAACTGAGTTACTAATGCAATTACTTTTTGGCAGAAGTAATTTGTAACTGTAACTAATTACTTTTTAAAAGTAAGATGACAACACTGGTCATATTTGTTTGTAGTCTGCTGTGTTTGTTTGTGTGCCCTGTGTTTTGTTTCCAAATTTCATATGTAAATAGGGATGTGCCACCCCCGGGACATGATTGGTGGAGTCATTCCAAGCCCTAGCCGTGATTGGGTGCAGCTGCAAACCACCTGAGATATAAAGAGCCAAGATGGCGGCTGTCAGGTGGACAGCAGTGCATCCACATCCTCCCCCAAACAGCCACATGTCCTTCTGTGAAACCCTTTGTGCTAGATTAGAAGTAGTTTTTTGTTCTGGTTTTGTTAGTTAGGAAGGTGAGTCCATTGTCATTTGTTTTCTGAAGGTTAGTGATTTGTTTTCTAGAGAGTTTGTTTTGGCCTTGGTTCACCCTGAAGTTGAACCTTAGTTGTAGTTATTTGATCCCTGAGTTGTGTAAATGAATCATTTTCTTTTGGTATAAAAACTTGTTGTAAGTGGCTAATTGGGACTCAGGAAGATTGGGACCCTTTCAAGTTACACTCTAGGCACCCCTAGACTGGGGCGTAACAGTATATTGAGTCAAATTTAAAAACAGAACAGAAGTTTGACATTTCTTTCAGTCTTCTTGTTTTCTGTTTGTCTGAGCACAAATCACAGCAGCTCTTTTTAAAGTTTGTCAGTGTGAACAGTTTGAATTGAGTCTGTACTCAAACTGGATTCATGTTATTAAGAAAACTGAAGGATTGATCCTTTAATGTGCTGCCATGAAACCAATATTTATTTTTGTTTCATGTGAGACATCTCTACATGAAACATGAAAAGAACAACACGTTTTCAGGAAAAATGTCTTTTTATACAGAACCTTCAGAACTCAGTATTTTACAAGAACTTATCTGTCCACATCAACAGGCAACACTTCAACATGCAATGATACTTCCATTCAGGAAGTGATGTCACCTTGTGTTGTGACTCAGCCAGTAAACAGGAGCATAAATAATCCACTATATTTGTACAGAGAGGTCCAAGGTTACATTTCAGAGGAAGACAACATTCATGTCACTTTGCACATTTGATCCAGTTCTAAAGATGATTGAGGATGAAGCTCACAGTCAGTCAGCTGTGTGCTGATGGAGATGACAGTGGTGATGAGGATAGTCCCTAATCTGTGCTGTGAAATGAGAGCATCACAAGTGCAGGGACACGTGTTAAAGAGGGTTAGAAAGGTCGTTTGGACTTCAATAAACAGTATTTTCATTAAGTCTATTTATTTATTACATGTTCCTTTTTGAACTCTATGAAAAAACATCTGTCTCAGTATTTTTTCGTGAAATTTTTTGAAACAGGACAAATGTCTGATAATGATGTCTGAGGTCTTCTGTCTACTTGTTGAAGTAGAAATATTTCTTTGGTTTTTGTTGATTTCAATGGTTTTCCACAAATAGGTCTGATCGATTGATATCAATGTCTTTTATTTATTTATGTGAGACATTTTATATAGAAAAACTGAATGAACAACAATTTTTTAAAATAATGTCTTTATGTTTTCAAACCTGAACACATCTGATTGGATTATGAATGGATTTTTACCAACCATTTATTCTTTGTTCAGATTGGGACTGCAGTTTGTCAGAGATCAGCTGTGCTTCTCTGGCCTCGGCTCTGAAGTCCAACCCCTCCCATCGACAGAGCTGGAGCTGAGCTTCAACAAGCTGCAGGATTCAGGAGTGAAGCTGCTCTGTGATTTTCTGAAGAGTCCAAACTGCAGACTGAGACTCTGGGGTCAGACAACCATTTTTTACTTCTGTGCTGAGATTAATGATGTGAAAGTTGTATTGACACTAAACCGCAGACATCAGGCTGATATTATACTGATCCACACTGAGTTTACTTGTTGAAGTAGAATTATTTTTGGTTTCGTGTTGATTCAACACCACACACACACACACCACACACACACACACCCACACACACACCACACACACACACACACACAATGGTTGTCGGAAGTTGTTGCTGAGGTTTGGATGATGCTTAGAAGGCTGACATATGATGACCACAATAACACAATGACAAAGTCACTCTACTCATTTTAAGAAAAGCTCATTGATTAGGACATAGTAATGTTTGAGCTGCACATTTCAAACCTGAACACATCTGATTGGATTATAAATGGATTTTTATCAACATCATTTATTCTTTATTCAGATTGGAGGACTGCAGGTTGTCAGAGATCAGCTGTGCTTCTCTGGCCTCAGCTCTGAAGTCCAACCCCTCCCATCTGACAGAGCTGGACCTGAGAGGAAACACCTGCAGGATTCAGGAGTGAAGCCTCGTCTGATCTTGTGGAGAGTCCACACTGAGACTGAAGACTCTGAGGTCAGTAGAGGGTTGCAGTCAGTCCATGTTGTCTCAGCAGTATTGTACTAAACACAGTTAGTATCAAAGCACAGATCCAGTATTTCCTGTAAACCTCCGACCTTCTCAGCGGCTGCTTTCCTCAGTGAAGCTGTGAGAGGAGAACGGTGACAGCTTCAGATTGGAAACGAAAAGACAGAGAGAGAGAGAACAGTCAGCCATCAGATGACCAGAAGCTCGTTGTGATCATGTGTTTTTGGTTGATGTGAAGACGACTGTTGTTGTTGTGTTCAGTCTACAGGAAAAAAGCTGATTCCAGCTGACAGCATTCCAAGATGTACAGAGACAGTGGTCCTCATTCATCAGATCTGATCTCAAAGTGTTTGTTCTCTCATCTCAAACACTAAAGAACTGATCAGTTCATCTTTGTCACAGCTCTCAGATCAGTCTGACTGAAGCCTGCAAAAAGCATCTACATTTAGTGACCATGTGGCTGCACAAGCAAACCTGCTGAATCCATACCCACAGCTTCAGTCTTTGTCTGAACATGAGACCTTTAACATCATATATTTACTGTCCATGTGTCTTAGTTAGTCCCAAATGGTTTTAGAAAAGACTCCATATTTACATGTTTGATGCGTTCAGGGACTGTCAGCACTTTATTTCCACTGTGTACTTGAGTGAAATGTGCAAAGTCAACAGACTTGATGCAGGTCTGTGAGCTTCATCCAACACTTAACATGAGAGCTGACAGGAAGCTGGCTACGCTACACAGCCGCTCCACTTGTGTCTGAACAGGACTGAAGTCCTGCGGTCTTTATACTGGATGCTGCATCACTGACTGACAGCTGATGAAGGGAGTCCTGGAAACACTGATTCATGACTTCTGTTGTCTGTCTGCTTCTCTCATCAGCTGGAAAAAGAGTGGTGAGAAAGGGTTTTGTGTTGAGGAGGACAGCTGAGTCCTGATGACCAGAGAGGTTGAAGCAGCAGCATCAGCTCTGACTGGGCCATGTTACTGGGAGGTGGAGTGGAGAGGAGCTTCATCCAGCAGAGACTGACGGAGGAATCACAACAAGTGGAGATGACTGTCAGCGCTGCAGTCTGAACTGCTCTGAGATCAGCTCCACGTGCAGACACAAAGTCAAGTCCCCATCATCATGTGTGTTCCTCGGATCAACATAACTGTATATGACACATTTAATGGATGTTTTCTGTTTGTTTCTGTCCAGCTCCACCCTGTGGACTGATGGAGCGGTGCGTTTAATTTCCACATTTTTCGGAACTTGAGTGGAAGTTGACATTTGATGTGTAAAGTTGGTTATTATCATAACAGCAGCGTTTCTCATATCATGAGAAATGAAGCAGATAGAACCTGAACAAAGTCTAGATTCATCAAGGTTTCGGAAGGGTCCTCAACTATTACAAAACTGATGATGTCTGGATTTTGATGGAACGTGAGCATATTAATATTTCATTTGTATATGATGTTGGATGTAAAAAAGAAGTTCATCATGCAGATTCTAGACTTAATAATCATGTTTAAAAATGATTAGAATGACATAAGAAAAAATGTTGAAGGAAATTATTTCCTGGATGTTTTTAGAAACAATGTGAAAAAAGACCAAATTCAAAGAAGGGGATTCCTCACAGCAAAGGACGTCACAAAATACTTTCAGCGAAGCCGCAAGTTAATATTGTTTTTGGACATATTCATTCATCCTTTTATACTTAATCCTTATTTTGGTGAAGGTATAAAGTGAGTTCCTTTAAGCTTTTATGGTGATTTGGTTTTTAAGTTAAAAATTTACTCATTCAGATTGTTTCCTTTTTCTTTTAATAATTCATTTGTTCTCTTTTGATTGTTACTTGTTTGTCTAAATCGTTATTATTCAAAGATTTCTTTTTTTTTTTCAATGTATGTTTATACTCATGTTTATTATATTATTTAGTCTAGATCAGTTAATCATTTAGTTTCTTTGTTTGATTATGGTTTGTCTATCATTTTTATAATTAAATCCAGCACACGAAGTTCAAATGAAACTGTGTTAGTGATTGAAACACTAATAATATCAGTTTTACCAACACATGTAACAGAAGAACTTGTTGATTGTAACAAATAAAATATCTGTGTAGTAAACGTTGATGACAAAGATAATAAAAAGAATTGATCTATATCAACATTTGAACTGAGAACTCTCATGTGATAACTGATTATTTGAGTTAATAAATGATTGAAAATGTTGTCCTGTAACTAATGAGCATGAAAGGAAGAACAAATGGATTTCACTGATGTGATTTACTGTTTTTATATTTAGTTTATATTCATCAAACAGTCTTCTCATATGATGGAAATGTTGCAAAAAACAAAAGCATCCACGACTATATTCAGTCCCACAGTCACATAGTTTGGTGCAATAACTTTTATTGATGCTGTAAATTCTGTGTCAGCTCTGCTTTGCTTCAGGTTGAACAACACCATGTTTTAGACAAAGTCAGCATGATTCAAATCAGACTTTAAAAACTTTATCGCCTCACAGCAGCGGGCAGAAACTTGTGATACAGACTCCCTGAAAGACAAACCATTCAAACGTGTCATAAAAAAACACAACAAGGTTGTGACGCACAGTTACAGTTTCAATCCCACTGGGACCAGCTCCAATAACACATTCATATAATCATGAAAGAAGTGTGTGAATGTAGAACCTGCTTATGTTTATCATACATTAAATAAAAAGAACTGTCAGCGGAGTCAGACACAACACAAACAATAGAACATACAGGTTTCTAACAGTGTGTTGACACAAATATGAGAAAAGATTAGGCATTAGAAACAAACCATGTACACCTTTCTTTCTCCGTAGTTCAGAAATAACTAACAAAACTGTATCTAACAATAATATTCAAATGTTTAGCGAGATCAAAACGGAAAATTCTAGTTTTCAAACAAGAAAAATGAAAAATTAGATTCAGATGACTGACACTGGAAAATGAACTTTAAACAATGTTTCTTGTTACGGTAATATATTTAAATTAACGGTGATCATTGTGTTGTAGATATGGACGTTAGTATAAAATATCATCTGTAAATATACAATGATTATAGCTTACTTTTTAACAAACCACACCATGAAGAACCCAAAAAGAGACAAAATAAACAATCTCTGTCGTCTAATTATAATTTGTCAGACAGTCAACGGATGAACAGATAAATTAATAACACTGCAGTGCTCCCAAAATCAAACGTCAAAGCAGCTACAGAAGTATCCAGATAGTAACTTAAGATTACAGTACGTTAGAAAAATTCAAGAGTTCTTTGTTGTTTTTCTGGAAAATCAACCCTGACTTTACCGCACTAATTTGTTTCACTTGTTTTTCAAGTTATTCAAACTGCAAAAGCTCAGCTTGGATTTTCATTTCCATCGGTAGGTCTTCATGCAGCGAGTTCACTTCTCTTCTACTCCCCCACATATTAAATAACGCTGACCTGGAACAACTCGTCACAGGAAGGCAGATTATTTACAGTAGAGCTCCTAACGGCAAGTTGGACGTCCAACGTGAAGAAGAGATTTCTCATCTCACGGCTGGAACAATGAAGCTCACTTTGAATCTGAAGTTTCCCATCGAGCGGCACACTCTGCAGGGAGTCATTCCTCTGGACTGCATCATAACCTTTGGAACATATTGAATGATTTGTTTATGTGTGATTGAGGAGCGGCAGCACCTGGTGTGATATGAACAATGAGAAGTGAACTTACTGTACAGCTCAGGCCAGAGGCTAGAAAGGTGGAGGATATCCCTTACTGCTCGTCCTCACGCACACAAGTCTGAAATGAAATTTAAAGATAATTTTACCCATGGTGTTGTACTACTCAGGATTTGCTTATAATTAAATGTTGAGAGGAAAATGAAGATGAAATAACAATTTGATTTCAGTTTGTGAGATGGAAATCTGTCCAATCGTTACAATATCAGCCTACTAGTAGAAGTATTCAGATACTTGAAGTAAAAGCAGCAACAGAATTATTAGAAGTCCTAAATGCAAAATCTTACTTGATAAAAGTACAAAAGTATCGATCAACAAATATACTGAAGAGGGAAGTACTTAAAAGTACTTTTGGCTGTTATCAGTATCAGAAATGTAGTTCAATATTCTATTAAGTATCCTAAAACTGCAGTACCGAGTACTTTCCATCTCTTTCCAATGAACACATTAAATATCATTTGTGTAATTATTTAATTTATTATTAAAAAATGACAAGTTGTGGTTTTTGTACTTTGTTTTGAACTCTCTAAAACAGCAAAATTTATGTTAAGCTGTCGACACGCACTGTCTATCGAAGTGAACTAACTTTGCGACTGAAGGCTCCATGCTGAAGCTGAAGTCGATCAGCTCTGAGATTGTTTTCTGTTTCATCAGCAGGTAGATGACTGTGGAAACTCCACACTCTGCTGAGCTGTTTGTCATGTCTGAAAGTCAGAGTTTAAACTTACCATCAGTTACTTTTTTCTGAAACAGTGAAATCACCAGTTAACCTCCATAAACTACTGGGAGAATAAAAGATGAACCTCACTGTTCGGGCAGGGTGTGATGGCTGAATCTGGGCTCTGCTGGCTCTGCCTCGTCAAAGAGCCTCAGTGTGAGCCTCACTCCAACAAATCACCTGACAGAGAGTCACAACACAAAAAAACTGTGTCAGTAATACCAAACAGGACTGAGTGGTGGAGAAGTATTGCCCAGCTCCTGTTCTGGCACGACACCAGCTCTGCTCCCTGTGAAGAACAACTGAAGTGTGTTGGTTTGGACAGCAGGTGGCGCGCTGCATCAAACATCATGAATGTGTTTTTCAGACAGACAGGGAACAGTAATAATTACATTACTTTTTACATGAAGGAGACTTTAAGAAAACTTACAGGAAGGATATTTTAAAAATAAAATGTTTATTCAATTCTAATGAAATTCTAAATTCATATTTAAGCTTGTTCCAAGAGAGAAAATGCAGTTACCTCTTTCCTTTCGCTCCAAAACAGATTATTAATCAATGCAGATGTTTCAAAACGAGTCTTTTTCTTGCAGTTGAGGATTCAGAAATTCCAGTTAAGAGCAGCTGCACGTCGAGCGATCCACAGAGAGCACACACTGCGGATAAAAATATCTGGTGCATTCAGATGTTTTCGCCTTTGGTTTGTAATCAGCTGAACTTTGTCCCCTGGCGTCTAAAAATAGTCAGAGGAGTTTTATTTCCTCATGGCAGGATGCCATCAGGCAGGCACGCATGTGAACAACCAGGTGCAGTCAGATTAAACCACAAAGAATATTTAAATTACATGAACCAACAATTCATTTGTGTTAATCCCTTTTTTTAATGATGCGTTCAGGTGAAAAAC
>NW_020851881.1:342252-348535 GCF_000972845.2 Larimichthys crocea | reverse complement strand
AATCCAATGTCTTGACCATCTCAGACTGCCCACCTGAACCTGCACCAGAGTCCCATTTTTAGAATAAAATGTCAGTTTTATTTGACTGTACTTTTATATTCTCTGTCATCACAGACTATGTGTGGCTCTCAGAGTCTCACTGTGAAGTCGTGGCCTCAGCTCTAGTCCCAACCTCCCATCTGACACACCTGGACCTGAGTACAACTACCTGTATGTTCCGAGTGTAAGCTTCTGTTGCTGGACTGGAGAGTCCAAAATGTAGACTGCAGACTCTGGTCAGTTCATGTGTTCTGCTCTTGTACAGTGTATATCTACCAATTTAATCCCGACAGAAGTTTGACATTTCTTTCAGTCTTCTTGTTTTCTGTGTTTGTCTGAGCACAAATCACAGCAGCTCTTTTTAAAGTTTGTCAGTGTGAACAGTTTGAATTGAGTCTGTACTCAAACTGGATTCATGTTATTAAGAAAACTGAAGGATTGACCTTTAATGTGCTGCCATGAAACCAAGATTTATTTTAGTTTCATGTGAGACATCTCTACATGAAACATGAAAAGACAAACACGTTTTCAGGAAAAATGTCTTTTTATACAGAACCTTCAGAACTCAAACACACAACAACACACACACACACACACACACACACACACACACAGTGTTTGAAGTATCGGTCTGATCACTTCAACTGTAATGATGCTTCCATTCAGACGATTGTCCCTTTGTGTGACTCAGCCAGTAAACAGGAGCTTAAATAATCCACTATATTTCTACAGAGAGGTCCAAGGTTCATTTCGAGGAAGACAACATTCATGTCACTTTGCACATTTGATCCAGTTCTAAAGATGATTGAGGATGAAGCTCACAGTCAGTCAGCTGTGTGCTGATGGAGATGACAGTGGTGATGAGGATAGTCTAAATCTGTGCTGTGAAATGAGAGCATCACAAGTGCAGGGACACGTGTTAACCAGGTTTGTTTGGACTTACTTATTATTTATTTCATGAAGTCTGATTATTTATTTCATGTTCCATTTTGGACTTCTGTGAAAACATCTGTCTCAGTATTTCATCAAATTGTTCTAAATGAGAAGAAACAGAAGAAATGTCTGATTGATGATTATTCCGACCTGACTGAGATCAGCAGCAGTATTAATGTGTGCTGAAGTGATGGTTGTCTGAATGTTGTGCTGACGTTTGGATGATGTCTGTAGAAGGCTGACATTTGATGATCCACAATACACAATGTACAAAGTCACTCTACTCATTTTAGAGAAAAGCTCATTGATTAGGACATAGTAATGTTGAGCGCACATTTCAAAACCTGAACACATTGATTGGATTATAAATGGATTTTTTCACATCATTTTATCTTTATTCAGATTGGGGCATGCAGGTTGTCAGAGATCAGTGTGCTTCTCTGGCCTCAGCTCTGAAGTCCAACCCCTCCCATCTGACAACTGGACCTGAGTAACAACACTGCAGGATTCAGGAGTGAAGCTTTGTCTGCTTGTGAGAGTCCAACACTGTAGCACTGAGACTCTGAGGAGTTCATGTGTTCTGCTCTTGTACAGTGTATATCTACCAAATTTAAATCCGATCAGAAGTTTGCATTTCTTTCCATTCTTCTTGGTTTTCGTGTTGCTGAGCAACAAATCACAGCAGCTCTTTTACAGTTTGTCAGTGTGACAGTTTGACTTGAGTCCTGTACTCAACACTGGATTCATGTATTAAGATTTAATGTTGCTGCCATGAAACCAAGATTTATTTAGTTTCATGTGAGACATCTCTACATGAAACATGAAAAGAACAACACGTTTTCAGGAAAAATGTCTTTTTATACAGAACCTTTCAGAAACTAAACACACACACACCCCACACCTACACCAAACACACACCACACACACACCCACCTCACTTGACCGTGTTCATTACAAGTTTTTCATGACTTGTGATATTCTGTTTGTTTCCTCATCACTTTCTGAGTATGTTCATATGACGGACTGTTCTGTCCATTTCACACTTCTTACAATCTCTATAATTCTGGTGGATTGGCGAGGATGTGAAGTGGACGGCCATCCGCCCTTTGAAGAGCCAAACAGAACATCTCCCCTCTTCATCCTCATTCAATGAAAGGAGTCACTTTAAACTGGTTAGTCCCTCAACAATGATTCTTTCCATGTTTTGCTCCATGAGAGATGAGTTTGATTCTAAACCGTAAGGAAAGCTCTTCTCTTTCCCTTCTTGTCTATGCTAGTATTCTGGTATTCAGGGGGTTAAAGGACGGGTGAAGTAATAGGTGAGTCGAGTTGACAGCCGCTACTCCGTACTGTACGTGTAATAATCTGTAATGTAGGTGCGTATCTGGATTGATGACGATGAAGGCACGGCTGCTGTAGTTTGATCACAAAGGTTCGCTTCAGTGAGGGTCGCTGCTGCAAATGGCTGTGCTCCAAGTGTTTAACTATCAGTGTTTCAGTTCAGCGTCACACGTATGATGAAATTGTGAAGAGGAACATGAGAAATGCTGTGCTGGGGAAATAGATCATTGATTAACTCTGTGCCAGGACCAATAATAGAAGTGAAGGAGTTAAAAATAAAGGACTTAGAGTTCACAAAGTAGCTTTCATTCTTTGATCCAACTGGTTGGTGTTGTGGAGACATTCCTGTGAAATCAATGCGGCACCCGGTCAGGAGGGAAGAAAGTGTTTGTTTCAGGAGGCCTCTGATGCTCTTGCTGTGGATATTTATTGAAGCTTGTATTCAAGGAGAATCGAGACATCCTCACATCCAATCAAAGTATGCATTATGAGTCGCTCTTATTCTGCCCAACTCACCTGCTGGGGTGGTTCCAGACTTTAAAAACCACAAAAAACCCCCTTACAGATAACAGGACCCACATACTATTACGCCCGAACTAGTCAGAGAGAATTTATTTCCCATGTCGTGTTACTGTCAGCACCTTTCTAGTTGGAGACACTGTTGTCTGTTTTATGTTCATTGGAACGTCGACGGTTATCGATTCTATTCTGTCTTGGGAGGCGGTTCTTTTCTCCGACCCAACAGTCTAAAACCCTGAAAACATGAATTTAAGATGATATGAAATAGATTAAAAGCAGCAATTCTTACATTTGGTCAAAAAGCAACATGATGTGGGACTGTTTGTCTACAAACCTTGTGATTCAAAAGGCTGACCAGCTCAGGACTGAACAAACTGATAATGGCCACAGAGTCCCTTTTAGATATAAAATGTCAGATTTTATTTGACTGTCACTTTTATATTCTCTGTCATCACAGACTTACTGGCTGTGGACTCTCAGAGAGTCACTGTGAAGTCGTGGCCTCAGCTCTGAAGTCCAACCCCCATCTGACACACCTGGACCTGAGTGACAACTACCTGAAAGATTCAGCAGTGAAGCTTCTGTCTGCTGGACTGGAGAGTCCAAACTGTAGACTGCAGACTCTGAGGTCAGTTCATGTGTTCTGCTCTTGTACAGTGTATATCTACCAAATTTAAATCCAGATCAGAAGTTTGACATTTCTTTCAGTCTTCTTGTTTTCTGTGTTTGTCTGAGCACAAATCACAGCAGCTCTTTTTAAAGTTTGTCAGTGTGAACAGTTTGAATTGAGTCTGTACTCAAACTGGATTCATGTTATTAAGATTTAATGTGCTGCCATGAAACCAAGATTTATTTTAGTTTCATGTGAGACATCTCTACATGAAACATGAAAAGAACAACACGTTTTCAGGAAAAATGTCTTTTTATACAGAACCTTCAGAACTAACACACACACACACACACACACACACACACACACACACACACACACAGTGTTTGAAGTATCGTGTCTGATCACTTCAACATGTAATGATGCTTCCATTCAGGAATCGATGTCCCTTTGTGACTCAGCCAGTAAACAGGAGCTTAAATAATCCACTATATTTCTACAGAGAGGTCCAAGGTTACATTTCAGAGGAAGACAACATTCATGTCACTTTGCACATTTGATCCAGTTCTAAAGATGATTGAGGATGAAGCTCACAGTCAGTCAGCTGTGTGCTGATGGAGATGACAGTGGTGATGAGGATAGTCTAAATCTGTGCTGTGAAATGAGAGCATCACAAGTGCAGGGACACGTGTTAACCAGGTTTGTTTGGACTTAACTTATTATTTATTTCATGAAGTCTGATTTATTTATTTCATGTCGGACATTTTGGACTTCTGTAGAAAACATCTGTCTCAGTATTTTTCATCAAATTGTTGTAAATGAGAAGAAACAGAAGAAATGTCTGATTTGATGATTATTCCAGACCTGACTGAGATCAGCAGCATGTTATTAATGTGTGCTGACGTGAATGGTTGTCTGAATGTTGTGCTGACGTTTGGATGATGTCTGTAGAAGGCTGACATTATGATGATCCACAATAACACAATGACAAAGTCACTCTACTCATTTTAGAGAAAAGCTCATTGATTAGGACATAGTAATGTTGAGCTGCACATTTCAAACCTGAACACATCTGATTGGATTATAAATGGATTTTTATCAACATCATTTATTCTTTATTCAGATTGATGAGCTGCAGGTTGTCAAAGATCAGCTGTGCTTCTCTGGCCTCAGCTCTGAAGTCCAACCCCTCCCATCTGACAGAGCTGGACCTGAGTTGGAACGACCTGAAGGATTCAGCAGTGAAGCCTCTGTCTGATCTTGTGGAGAGTCCACACTGCAGACTGAAGACTCTGTGGTGAGTAGAGGGTTGCAGTCAGTCCATGTTGGTCTCAGCAGTATTGTACTAAACACAGTTAGTATCAAAGCACAGATCCAGTATTTCCTGTAAACCTCCGACCTTCTCAGCGGCTGCTTTCCTCAGTGAAGCTGTGAGATATAATGAATGATCAATCAATTCATTTTTAAAAAAACTGTTGAAAAAAACTTTAATTATGTGTGCCTGACTAACTACTGGGGCCCTTACATGTATCAAAGCAAAGTAGTCATTGTGGCAGATGTCAGCAGATATTTAATGCTGGAGTTGACTCAGGTGGGTGGAGATCATTGAAATACTTCACATGTTCTTCGGGTTGTGTAATCGGTAAAATACTTCAGATTTTATTTGTTGGTCTCATGTGTTGTTTGTAAAATCTGAACCTGCAGAGTAACTAGAAGGATAACAGCTGTCAGGTTCATGTAGCGCAGTAAAAGTCCAATACTTCGGTAGAATGCTAGTGGAAGTACTACGGACATGAAACTAATGCCTAGTGCAGTACTGGCGGTATGTACAACAAATTGACTTTGTGTCTGACAGTGGAGCTGATCTCAGAGCAGTTCAGACTGCAGCGCTGACAGCATCTCCCACTTGTTGTGATTCCTCCGTCAGTCTCTGCTGGATGAAGCTCTCCTCTCCACTCCACCTCCCAGTAACATGGCCCAGTCAGAGCTGAGGCTGCTGCTCAACCTCTCTGGATCATCAGGACTCAGCTATCCCTCTCACACAAACACCTTTCTCACCACCATCCACCTGATGAGAGAAGCAGACAGACAACAGAAGTCATGAATCAGTGTTTCCAGAGACTCCCTTCATCAGCTGTCAGTCAGTGAGGCAGCACATCCAGTATAAAGACAAGCAGGACTTCATCCTGTTCAGACACAAGTGGAGCGGCTGTGTAGCGTAGCCAGCTTCCTGTCAGCTCTCATGTTAACGTGTTGGACTGAAGCTCACAGACCTGCATCAAGTCTGTTGACTGCACATTTCACTCAAAGGACACAGTGGAAATAAAGTGCTGACAGTCCCTGAACGCATCATCAGTGCAGAAACAAGAGACGTTTCACTGCTCACTTTCATTTCTCAGCTGTGGGTCCTGGACTTCAGCAGAGGTTCTGCTCTGTACAAAGACCACATGCTCACTAAAGTAATGATGCTTCTTTGCAGCCAGTCAGACTGATCTGAGAGCTGTGACAAAGATGAACTGATCAGTTCTTAGTGTTGGAATGAGAGAACAAACACTTTGAGATCAGATCTGATGAATGAGGACCACGGTCTCGTACATCTTGGAATGCTGTCAGTCGTGGAATCAGCTTTTATTTCCTGAGACATGAACACAACAACAACAGTCGTCTTCACATCAACCAAAAACACATGATCACAACGAGCTTCTGGCTCATCTGATTGGCTGACTGTTCTCTCTCTCTCTGTCTTTCTGTCCAATCCTGAAGCCTGTCACCGTTCTCCTCTCACAGCTTCACTGAGGAAAGCAGCCGCTGAGAAGGTCGGAGGTTTACAGGAAATACTGG